>NC_039252.1:17530424-17590424 GCF_003368295.1 Carassius auratus
TGTCTTCTTTCTCCGAATCATCGATAAATCTCGATCACAGAACAACAGCATTGATTAAACGTCAGTCTTCATTTACCTGCCATTTCTTCACGTTTATCACAGCTGCATAGAGGCTTAGTGAGGGTTAACTTTTGTTAGAAACTAACACGTGTAATCCCAACAGATCTGAGGAAAATATAGACGAATGTGGCAGTGGCAAAGCTCAGCTTGTGAATATTATATATAATATTAATTATATTTTTTTTAACCTTTCTAGGAAACTTTTTACCTCCTTTAAAAAATGTTTTGCCACACATTGTGTTGGTTATTGTCACACATTGGTTATATTGATTGTAATATTTTATTAGCATTTGCATCTTAATTTACAACTATACCCAACGGAAAAAAAAAACATTATTCATTAAATTTACTAAAACAAATTTAAGGTAAGTGGTTGCAAACAAGGTATTTAAGCTACATAAAGCTACATGGTTAGTTACTAAATGTCTTAAATAGCTAAATAGTCAAAATAAGTGAATTGCAACCACTTACCTTAAAAAAAAAAAGTAAATTCAATTAAGTTTTTTTTCTTTTCAGAGGACATTCTCATTAAGTTATGAAAACGCTTTCTAAATGTTTTTAAATGTTTTAAAAACGTTTATCTTGTTATACAATGGGATTATTGTCATTTTGTAAACATTATGGGTATATTATTTTCGAATCACGTTTTAAAAATGCAATTAACATCCAACTAAAGCATTTTAGGTAAAGTGAACGATGTAAAAATAACATTTTTGTACCAACTTTTGAGAACATCAGATCGTTTTGAACAAACGTTCTGTTAATGTTACTGGACGAACCTTGCCAGAACGTTCTGAGAATGTTCCCAGTTTGCTGGGAAGAAGCAAAACATGTTTACCATAGCATGTCTTTGATTGTATCCAGTACTTTTTCCTATAGATGTGGACAAAATATCACTGTTGTAGAGTTTTGGTCCCAGTGTTGTTTTTAGTCATGGTTCTGCAGTAGATGGCAGCATTTGAGCACATTATATAAACTAGTTCTCAGCAGCTCAAGGGTGAATCAGTGCATCACTCTGAAATGATAGGAAACAGCTCTCACATGATGACTGTTAAGACACCGCTTGTACAAAATAACACACAATGGCTATCACCATCTAATGCTTTTCTTCTTGTTGTCATTTGCCGGTATTCCTAGCATGCACGTTCACTCCTATAAAAGCAGAGATGGGAAAAACTGACATCAGCTTGTGTTGAGATCATTGAGTCTCTATCAGTGGCATGAGCTGAGCGTCTCCTGCATGCATCTCAAGTGACATCATTTAAATGTTAATACTTCATGGTATGACAGCCTATTGTTAGACAGCTATTGTTAGTTAGCTAAATAATTAAAGTATTATTATTATTGTTTGTTTTTAAGATTCACATCAGACATTATTGCTGTAAGCATAATTAATTGTTGTGTTGTATTATATGCATCTATTTTTTCCCTCCTAGTTTAGCCATGATAAGTCATGAGCAATCTCTAAAGGTTTAAAAGTGCTCTTGGCATCCAAGCGAATGTATTTTTGTTCTGTGTTCCCTGAATATTAACTTTAATCTTAGATTATTGATGTTTCACAGTAAGATATTTGTAGACAGGCCCCTAATTTTGCAAATAAAATGGATTAAATGCTGTCTTTTGCCTGGCAACAATCATATTGAACAAGAAAAGAGCCAAATGACCATTAAACTACATAACATAAACAAATAAAACCATACATAAAGGATGTTGATTGGTAAATTTACTTTGGTGAATATGAAACAGTAAAATAAACAGACAAAAGTAAAACAAAATATAAAATAAAGTAAAAAAATAATACGAAGAAAATAATAATAATAAATTGAGCGAGTGGTAACATAGTTTAAAATAAATTCAAGAGAGAGGAGAAATGCCTTAAGTCTCTTTTGTTTTCATTATATAAAAGCATAAATATTACACTTTGTGCACAATGTAACTGACTTTAAAGCTTTGGCATTGTTGGAAGAAGAGATAGTACCCAAATAATATTTCAGGTCATTTTGACGGACAGCTGTCAGCCAGTCCATCATCGTGCCGGTGACGTCATCGCGTCAGTGTAGCGCGTGTGTTAAAGGGGCGGAAGTCAGTCAGACTTAGACGCTCGCTGGGGTTTCTAAACTTGTTTTCTCTGTCTTCTTCACTCACAGTTTGACTCCACAGCAGCTCACAGGTGAGTGACTTGAATACGCTTTAAACGCGCGGTTTCAGGGACTTTACGCGCATGTTGCACGAGTTTGTAACGAGTGAAGCTGACAGTGTTACGATTCGCGCGAATAAAAACTCGTTAATCTGGTCCGAATGAAAGTTATTGTAGAGGATTTATGAGATGAAAACCTAAATATAATCAAAAAACACTCCGTCTGCAGAAAGGTAATGTTTACTGGTTATAATTGACTGGTTTAACGGTTATCGTTTAACTTTTACAGATGTTTAACGGTTATTTGTTTTTTCGCGCTGTTTCCGTTTTTAAATGTAAAACGGTTTTTGAATATTGACGTGTTTTCATAACGTCTCAAGAATTACATTTATCGCTATTTCAACAATGTATTTACTTGATAAGTTGTATATTTTGTGTAGAGATGTCTTTTGTGATGTCTGCCTGTTGCAGGTGTCTTTCTGCTGTCAATTTGTCTTTGAGAGTAATAGTTTTAAATAAGAAACAAAGCGGGGAAAGTTTAATACAATGTGAGAAAATAGTATAAAATTGTTGGTTTGCGCGTCAGTATAGCTGATGAATTCCTCAATGTGGGAATTTTGAAGGGTGATGATGTAGTTCTGCTCTAAAAGTGATGTTGCATGTCAAATAACAGACATTTGAGGTGTTTTTTTGGCATCGATGTTTAATGAAGAACCTATAACATTCACACACTCCTAAAAATAAACATTCCCAATGGGTTTTTGTAGCAATGACACAGAAGAGCCATTTTGGGTTGTTCAAAGAAACTTTAACAGTCATTTAAAGAACCATGATAGATGCCAATAAAGAACGTATGTGTGTGTGTGTGTGTGTGTGTGTGTGTGTGTGTGTGTGTGTATAATAAAATATGGCACAGATGTTAAATATTCTTCTTGGCACCAACAAAGAAGGTTTATTTTTTAGAATGCACGAGAAAATGCTTATTTCAAGAAAAAGTTTACTGAAAGATTTTTTGGGGGAGCCAACCAGAAATGGTCCAAAAGTGCAATGTTGGAGACTGACGCATTTTAAATGGATAATAATGGTTGTGTTCTCGAAGACGCAGTTTAAATGCAGTATGAACATAATTAACAGTCATTTCGTGTAATTTTAGTGCTTCCAAATGGCTGGTCACTGACCTTAAGCCGAGTAAGTGAGTAGTGTGCAAGCTTGCGTGTGTGTACATACTATATTTCCATGCAAAATTGTCCCCAGAAGTGAGCTAAATTTGATGAAGCCTTCCGTAGGGACGTCTGGGGAAGTAATCGATCAGCAAAACCGGATCGTCCCCTTCAATGCAGGTGGAATTTAAATACACCAACACACTTTACCAACCCCCTAATCTTCCCATGGGATAGACAGGATTGAGTCATTACAGACGGACGTGATCCAACACGCCTGAACTGAACCCAGGTGGCTCTGGTCTGCAGGTGATGTGTGTAGGAGCTTCACCATTGGGATTCTTCAATAATAAGTTGGTTGTAGTCTAGTAAAACACTAGGACTATTTGTTCGGGTGCATTCCTGTTATATAAGAGCCAATGAAATGTGGGTAATCAAGAGTTGGTCAGTGTTACAAAGTGCACCTGTGTTTTACAGGGAAGCTCTGAATGCTTTCGGAGCCGTCTTTCAAACAAAGATTGTGTTTACAGGTCACTTTGGTAGTTTAGGATCAGGCCTGCATGGCTAAACATTAAATTGTTAAACGTTACACTGAAAGTCCAGCAATGTTGGAGCTTGGTTCTTTATGTGTTGGCGTAGTACCATTTTTTATTTTTTGGCCACCTATGGCTCAGTAGCTTGACACGGTCTACACATGCAGTGATTTAGCGGCTGTCATAAGCGTGTTATTTTGGATGGGTGTAGAATTAGGTAATTCCTCCAATTTAATGGAACTGGAAAGTTATGCCATTTCTGGCCAATATGATGTTTGGCTTTAATCTTGAGCTAATATTCACTCAGTTTATATTCACTCACATTCAGTTTAGTGAAGGACCTCTAATGTACATGTAAGCTTTGCATTCCACAAATTATTAATAGAATGGATATTATGTTTAGCTTGTTGTTAACTCTAAGAAACTGTTGTTCTTTTAGGAATATGTTTACTTAAATGTTCTTTGGAGAACCAGAAATGAAGTGTTGGGAGTCCGAAATGTACTGTTACTTTATTTCACTAAATAAAATGCAATGTTTTTATTGGGTGGCTGTCTGTTTTCCAGGGCGTGCTCTTGGTATGGCTCGCCATTCGTGCCATGAGAAAACCAACCGTGACTGACAGATTGGTGGAAAAGCTCGTTGGTGTTTACACAGTTTTAGCTCACATGGTGACTGACATATTAAGCCTCTATGGTTATAGTTTCAGAGTTTGTATTTGTGTATTTGACTGGGCATGTTTCCAGCTCAAAGGTAACTAATTGCCATTATTGTGAGCTTAAGGAATAGTTTTGTAGATGTGGATTAGTTTTCTTCATCAGGTTTGGAGAAATGTAACATTGCATCAGTGTCTCATCAATGGCTGCTCTGCAGTGAATGGGTGCCGTCAGAATGAGAGTCTGATAAAAACATCACAATAATCCACAGCACTCCAGTCCATCAGTGAACATCTGGAGAAGCCAAAAGCTGCGTGTTTGTAAGAAACAAATCCATCAAGATGTTTTTAACTAAAATACAAGTGCATAATCCTTAATAACTCTTCCTACAGTGGTGTTCTGGTCTGAATTAGGAGAGAAATCTGCACCGGTCAAGTGCCATTTACAAGCCAAAACGGCTCTAAACAAATAACAGACAACAGATGGGCTTTTTACTGGAGGAAGCAAATGGACTCCGATTTTAATTATAAACATATTAATGATGGATTTGCTTCTTACATTGTAAATTCTCATTACGTACTTACAGTTACTTACAACTTTTTGAAGCATTTGGGCAGATAGATGCTTTCAATGCTAACAGAAATAGTCTGCAAACTCTGATATTTAGTACAAGCTATTCTTGTCATGTTATTTAGACTCCGTCTGAGTCACCACAGTATTGTTGATCTAGATCTGATAGGATGAGTAAATGTTCCCGTTTGAAAGCCTGTGTGACAAACACAAACAGCCCTTGTGGCTTCAGGCATGGAAAAACGCTTCATTCACTCTATTCAGAATGAACATGTTGTTCTCTATAACAGTACCCTTAGTGCTTTCAGAGAAACTGCTGTCAAAAGAATAATACATCAGCTCCCGAGGCTCAGTAGTCACAGACACAACACCTCTTTGAGTCACGGTTGACATTCATGTTCTCTGGTATTCAGTTATTAAATAGATGGCTGATAATGTTAATGTATTGCACATATTGTCATCCACATAGTTCATTGACTTCCACTCATCTTTACATTTTGTCCAATTTATACCAGAGCATGGAAAAGCCACAGCATTTAACAATCAGTTTTGAGTGAAAGTCGGTTGGATATGAAGCGGTTGTAGACGTTCTGAGATGTTTGTAGAGGTCTGAAGAACGAGGAGAGCAGGTGAATGATTTTAACTTCTAAAAGCGTCAGTGTTGTGGGACATTCCTGAGCAAGACCCCCCAGAGACTAATCTGTTTCCATGGAATGTTTCCTGTGCTGGATTGTGCTTGGGTTTTACCTCACCAACGACTGCACGCTCACCCGTAAGCTCTTAAAATACTTGTGTGTGCACACGAGATTCCCCCGTCACAGCAGGTTTATATAAATAGCGGCTGCTCGTTTGTTTTATCTGCACTTATGAGATAAGTTTGGACTATGAACCATCTTGTTCCTAGATTTATTTAGAAACCTGTAACATTTTCCAGATCAATCAGTTGCTCTGGTAAATTTGAGTTATGCTTCTCTATTTGTCTTTTTTAGCCAAATAATTGGATTTTGTTTTATTTTATTTGTTCATTTTTATGCTTGTTTGAAATATATATTTGCTTTTTTTTTGCTTGTTGTTTTGTTTTTGCTTATGTATTTATATTTTGTTTCATTTGCTTGTTTGCATATTTTTTATTTTATTTTTATTTGCTTTTTAATTTTTAGATTTTTTTTTTTTTTTTTTGCTTATTTGAAATGGTCTTTTTCGTGTGTTCATTCGTCCTTATTACTTTGTTTGCTTATTTAATTGTTTTATCTTTCTTTCTTTCTGCTTCCTAGGCAAAGATTTTGTGTAGGCGTCAGTATATGGTGTTTTGTTCCTGCATGATCAGTGACCTTTACTGTGTGTCTTTGCTGTCATTGTTCAGGCTGTGAATTGGACTTCGGCAGCACCTTCAGCAGTGACCCGCTCCACCATGAGTAACTACAGCGTGTCCTTGAGCGGACCTTCACCCTGGGGCTTCAGACTACAGGGTGGCAAGGACTTCAGCATGCCTCTCACCATCTCCAGAGTGAGTGTCATCTTCATCATGTCATGCACACTTTAAATGGCCCTTTAAATGTCAATAAAAGCTGCATGCGACATGTAGTTCTTCTTTGATTTGTGCATCCTCCGCATGTTGTTTAGCTCATGCTAGAAGACTTTTGGGTGATGTTAGATGATGATGGACCCTGTTATGTTACTCATGTTTGGTTACAGAGATGTTGAGAAAATCTGTATGTAGTCTATCCTGTTGTTAGTGTTTATCTCTTATATCTCATACTGTATAATCAGTGCTTGTATTTATATTCAGCAGTGTTGCAGGTAAAAAAAACATCTATTATTAAAAAACATGTTTTTTTTTTTTGTAGTTGTTTACTGCATGTTTAATTGGATTATTAAATATATATTTTTTGAGATTTTCATAACAATTTCTACACTTGATTATCGTCATGATGCACATTTCCAGTCTCAACTTCGTTATCTTTGGCAGAAATCAAGGAATTGTTCAGCTGCTAATATTTTTGTCAGTAATTTTGACTAGATTAACACTTCTTGGGCTTTTGGTATATGTCAAGGCATTTGTCAATGCGAACTTCTCTTTAGCTCTGACCAAATTCTGATCCCGTCGATCCTGTGGTTAAAATTTTTTTTCCTATTGCATAAAATGTTTCACAAGACGTCACATAAGCGCAGCAAAATGAGTTGCGGTCTCTGTTGCATATTGACTTACATTTTAAAATGTAATTACTTTTAATACAAGTTTAAGAGGTTATATTACCAAAGGACTTCCACCAGGAACGACAGGCATCTGTTTGAGGCCACAGGAAACACAGATTGTCCAAGTAAGACACAAAGTTAATGTGTATGGTTGCCAGATATATATTTTTGCCATGAATCTGCTCCAAGAAAACCTCATCCATCAGTTCTGCTTAAACGCTAGCCATCTGGCTCATTTCTTCAGCTTATTTCCTGTTGATCTTTGGTAAACGGCCCCCAATCGCAGGTCTCTCACCTGGCTTCCACATGCAACGCGGGCTCGGAGGGACGTTATGTATCATCTGCGATGGAGATGGATCTGTCTACTGGTTTGCACAGGAGCTCGAGTACGCCAGCTGCACTTTTAACACTCGAGCAGAGACTTTAAACCCCAGGAATATCTGTCTGGAAGCGGCACGACCGTAAATCAGCGAGGCGATGCTGCCATGGTTGCTGATGAATGCTTAGCGTTGCAAGCGAATTTCTGGGAGATTTGGTACAGGTCTTCTTGCTTGGTGCTTCTGCGGCTCAGTTGTGTGCAATAGATAGATAGTGACAGCTGCAGACATTCTGGGATGTTGAGATACGGGGATTTAACTCTTGTAATCTAGGCTTCAAAGCAAAGGCAGAAGAGAAAAGAGTTAGTCCTAATGTGGAGATTTAGAACTGAACATCCAGAGTTAAAACAATACTTCATCGATCATTTACTCTCCTCATGTCATTACAAACCTGTGCACTCTCAGAATCCCTGGTCCGTTCACCTTTGGATCTAATTTACACCTAAATGGTAAATACAGTCCCTCCAGGATTTAGCAAATCTCCAAACGCTGCATTTGTCGCAAGTTCAAGTAAACTGAAATTTAAACATTTTTGTAATTGCCGCTTGACGCTGTTATACACAGCGCTGGGAGATACAGAGAAGAAAGTAGTTGAATTTGACGCAGAATTAGTATTTAATTATATGTAGACGTTTATCTGCATCTCAACTACCCAGACAGCTTAAGTACATCTGTAAGACATCTGCTAAAATCTGAAATCATCAGTTTGGTTGTTTATTTATTTTCATTTGAAATAATACAAGGGAAATACTTAAAAAAGAGAAAAAGAAAGAAAGTGTGGTGAGTGCTGCCCACCACAGCAAGCCTCCTGTGGGAGATAATGGCACTTCCTGTCAGAGGAAGTTATTTATACTCTCTGGGCAGCTGTGAGAGAGAGACTGAGCGACTGACACCAGCAGCTTAATCTGTAGTGGAAAACTGTGGAACGAGATCTGTCTGATCCCTTATTTGGTGTCCTTTTGATTCATGCAGAACGATTTTCCTCTTACATCACACTTTCTCACGCGCTGAGTCGTGCCAGCCGGCCGAGCGTCCGCACCTTGGATGTGTCGAGGCCTGAAGCGCACGGCACAAGTCGCACAAACCCACTTTACTAGCGAGACGGCGAGCCAGGACTGCTGCTTGAGTTTCATAAAGTACGGATGTCATCAATGCTTTGAGCCCATCTGCCCGTACTTACTGAGTACTTCTCTTTACTTTTCCATAATTCAAGATTTTAGAACAACTCTTGTTTGCATGCTTTATTTGGGGTTTTTATAAATTGTTTGTTTGTTTAATCAAAACGCTGCAATCTGCGTTTTAATATAAATAATCCACCCTGTTTAGTAACTTTTTACTTCTCAAACCCAGTAGCTAGTGAATGCAGAATTATTTTTTATAATCAGTCTTTGATATTTTTACATGAATTTGTTTGTTTTATTTTTTTGTATCTATTTAAGGATTTTAGTTAATTTCATTATTAAATTTTTTTTTTTTTTTTTTTTTTTAGTTATTAATTGTTTAATCGTAAAATATTATAATTTATTGTTTATTATTTGCTTGTATTTTAGTTTAATAATGATTTATTTTAGACTTTTTTTTTTTTTTTTTTTTACATTTTAATTTGTTTTCTTTGCTGGCTTGTTTCTTTTATTATTAATTTAGTTTTTTTTTTTTTTTTGTGCAGATCATTAAATACAATCAATCTGCCTTTACTTTACTGTACTGAGGGACATCAAGGCGATATTGTAGACCGTTTCAAAGAAACCAAATACTGTTCTCTGCATTTTCTGTTTGGTCCCTTAAAGCAGTGTGACTTACAATAGAGAAAGAGATTCAGCATTTGATTTATTACCCATCAGGAACATAAAAGCTGAAGGTGTCGGGACATAAAGCAGTACATGTAGTCACAGTCAACTTGAGTAACACGACTCTCATGTGTAAGATTTCTTAAAGAATTAAAGTCTGACAGTGAATCTCCTTGTGAAAGTCAAGCCTTCTCGCAGATTTTCAGAAGTGGTTCATGGATTTTCTCTTGATTTGTCTTCCTGTAAAGCGTTCCCATCTACAAACCGAACACTGTCGGCTGAAGTCGGTCAGAGAAGTCTCTTTGCATCAGCTCTGATCCGACTGGGACGCTGCCTCTGGTTTCCCAGCATGCCATGCTGCATTAAGACAGATCTTTGTCATCCGGGAGCTTGCTGTTAATATCATCGCTCGCTGGAGGTTGAGACGGCAGCTGCCCGTGTTGCTTTTGGAGTGATGTTGAAGTGTTAATATTTCCATGATCACAGGCCAGACCTTCACCACAGAGCTGTCTTTGTGTGTGAGTCCCTGAGTCTGTGATTGGCTCTTTCAGAGATGCATGAGGTCACACCCGTGCTTTATGAATGCTTGTTTAAAATATTGCAAGCATGCCGTCCTCTTCTACATACTTCACATGCATTACTGTGGCAGGAACGAACCTCAGTAATCAAAGGAATTAAACGTGTTTGAAGTTATAGTTTAGGTTTAATTTGCTCATCAAGAGCTGTTGCTTTCCCATGACAATTGAAATCAACTGTGTATTTATATTTAAAATATATAGTATCTTTAAAAAATTGAACCGTTTATAACCCGATTTCTCTTTAAGGTCAACTGTGTTGATGAATTAACTTCTGGATGGAAATTATAGAGATGGTGTGATTTAAACGACTAAAACACATCTCTTCCATCTTTATTTGACCCTCTGACTCTAACACTCACTACTTACTACTTGTTTTCTTTTAAAAAAAACAACACTAGCTTTTCTATTCTTTTTGTATTCTGTTTGTTTTCTTTTTTATTATACAATTAACAAAAGCAAAAAAGACATCTAACACTAGCGTGCTCTATTCTATCGGTTTTCTTTTGTATTTAGAGCGAGGAGCAGTTCATCTGAGTTTGATTTAGCCGTGTGCTGAGAGCTTAGATCAGCCAAACCTCGAGATGAAACACTTGCTCCGAATCATTCAGAACTTTTGTTCTGTGTGTGATTGTTTCTGTTAATAACAAAAACTCAACTCTGCTGGGAAAGTGCTGGAGTCTGGTTTGTTTCTCTAGCGGAGTAACAGATGATTCTTGGAAGAATGCGTCCGAGAGCACATTTATCAACATGAACATTTTATGTTCTTTCCTTTCGTTCTTAGACAAAACACTAACACTCTATTTTAAGAGCCTATAAGACTTTCCACAGTGAGCGGCACTGATCTGAGGACACTCTTATTTCCTCATAATATTTGTTTGTCCGTGGCCTTTCCGAGTCATTTGACCTTTAGATGTGGGAGGTATCCGGCTAGATGTGGGGAACGGGATGGTTTATTTGGGCTGATTTTAACCAGGCCTGTTAAAGTACCATAAATAATGCTTGCAATGACAGGAATGGTTTATCAGGGGAGTTGCTGTGAGGGAAAGCCAAAAAGATAGTTTTTTTTTTTTTTTTTCCTACTATAGACATACTACTTAAAGAGGTTTTTTCAAACTTGATGTTCAAACTCTAACAGCACGGCTAAGCAACGCTTGTCTAACCATGCCTGAGAATCCTGGGCTGAGAACGGTTTGTAATCGCCACGATAGTCAAAAAGTGTCTATATACAAGCGCGAATGAAGAACGTATCGCGGTGGATGCCAGGTGTTCAAAAATAAAAAATTTTTGCACGATTATTTAAATCTCAGAATTGAAAATCGAATGCCAACCCACCGAACGAATATTTGAATAATCGAATATTCTGTTCCAGCCCTAGAGCGATTTCAACTTTCCATTATGTCACGTGTCATTCATTACACAGTTGTTTAAAATAAAAGGTGTTTAACACCAAATATGTACATTTCAGGCAAATTAAAGCTTTGAATCACCTGAAGGCTTTTCGTTTGCCGTGTTATAATATATGTACATTAACAATGATTCGGGGCGAATATAATGTAATTTAATGAAAAATTATGTGCATTGCAATGAATTGTATATTGGCCATTTTCATCAAGACGTTTGTCTTTTCTGTGGCTCTATTAAAGTCTGTATGATTCATTTATAGAGCTATTATATAGATCATTCTTTCTGTTTGCTTCATTTTTTTAAATGCTGAAATTCAAACTCCTCTATGCCTCATTGTTCATTTTTTTTCCCTGAACTTAAATGTAATTATTAAAAAGGAGTGGAGAAAAATTCAAATGGATAAAACTGAATCCAGAAAAATTTACATTTAAAATAACGGAATTTGGAAAAAATCTCATGGAATTTAGGAAAAACGAAACCGATTTCATAGGGCTCTATTAGAGTGTGGAAATTTCAACATTTACTATTATTACTACTTTTATTATTAATACTACTACTAGTATGGTTCAGTAGTTTTTTTTTATTTGTATAAAAAAAAAAATTGTAAATAAAGCACTATTTTAGTTATCTATCGGTTAATTAATCCGTATCGGCCAGTGTGGTCCATCTTAACTATCGGTATCGGCAAAATCCACTATCAGTCGACCATTAAAATATATATATATATTTGTGTGTGTGTGTGTGTGTGTGTGTGTGTGCGCGCATCAGAGATGTATAAAGTACTAGAAACCCATACTTGAGTAAAAGTACAAGTGCTCTATCAAAAAAGTGACTTGAGTAGAAGTAGAAGTGCTCTTTAAGCACCACACTTAAGTAGAAGTACTAAAGTAGTCAACATTTTTTGTACTTAAGTATTGCAAGTAGTCTATTTTAAAATTTACTACTCAAGTACTGAAAGTAAAAGTAGAAGTATTGTGTTATGTAGCTATTAAAGAAAATAGTCAAAAGTTTGAACATATTGTTTTTACTATTTAAAATGATTAACCTAAAGGACAATCGCAATTCCTTTGACTGTGACTTCTTGTAAACAAAAAACGGTTACTAGGGTTAGTAAGCCCAGTTTGCAAAATGATGTCATTAATAACTTCCGCTCATGTTGTTTCAAACCCGTAAGACATCAGAGGGTCATTTAGAACAGTGATCCTCAAATCTGGCTCGCGAGATCCAGTTTCCTGCAGAGTTTAGCTCAGACTGTAATTAAACACACCTGCCTGTGATTTTCTAATGATCCTGAAGACACTGATTAGCAAACTCATGCGTGTTTGATTAGGGTTAGAGCTAAACTTCGCAGGAAAGTGGATCTCCCAAGCCAGATTTGAGGATCACTGATTTAGAATTTTTTGAAGCATTGAAAATACATTTTGGTCCAAAAATAGCAAAAACTACGACTTTATTCATCATTGTCTTCTCTTCCGTGTCTGTTGTAAGACAGTTAAAAACAAAGCAGTTTGTGATATCTGGTTCGCGAACGAATCATTCGATGTAACCGGATCTTTTTGAAACAGTCCACCAAATCGAACTGAATCGTTTTAAACGGTTCGCGTCTCCAATACGCATTAATCCACAGATGAATTAAGATGTTAACTTGTTTAATGTGTCTGACACTCCCTCTGAGTCTGAGTTAAAACAAACCAATATCCCGGAGTAATTCATTGACTCAAACAGTACACTGACTGAACTGCTGTGAAGAGAGAACTGAAGATGAACACCGAGCCGAGCCAGATAATGACTCGTTCACGAGTCAAGAACCGTTTCTGTCAGACGCGTCTGATTCGTGAACCGATGAGCTGATGATACTGCGCATGTGTGATTTAGCGTGAAGCAAACCGACACACAGAGCATCTGAACCGAACTGATTCTTTTGGTGATTGATTCTGAACTGATTCTGTGTTAATGTTATGAGCCCAGGTGCAGTCAACGCCAATGACGCCATTGCGTCGAGCGCAAAAGAATCGGTGAACTGTTTTCTTCAACTGGTTTATTGAATCGAACTGTCAGAAAGAACTAACGTTACTGGTCATCCGAGAACCGATGCAACCGGTTCTTGACTCGTGAACGAGTCATTATCTGGCTCGGCTCTTTGTTCATTTCTCTCTTCACAGCAGTTCAGTCAGCACGCGCAGTCTCGCTTGATTCGCTCAATGATGTGCCAGCTTCATCAAACCTGCCATCTACAGTTCTGGCAGTGGTTTGTAATGGAATAATTCGTAACATTTTTATAATTGTAACGAGTAACAATGCAGCACATAAAAAAAATATCGGAGTGAAAGTATTAAACTCAGCGAAAATATGTACTGAAGTAAAAGTGGAAGTAGGAGAAAAAATAATACTCTAGTAAAGTACAGATACCGACTTTTAGTACTTAAGTACAGTAGTGAAGTAGTTCTACTTCGTTACTATACATCTCTGGCACGCATGCATATATGTATATAATTTAAATAATAAAAATAAAATCTAAATTAAATTTTAATTAATTTTAAAACGGGATAAATAAGGGAAAAATAAATGTTGCTGAACATTTTTTATATATATATATATATATATATATATATATATATATATATATATATATATATATATATTTATATATAAAATATATATTTATATATAAAATATATATTTTTAGGGCTGTGCAAAAAATCGAATGCGATTTTCTTGCACATCTCATCAGTAAAGACGCTCCTGTAATTAGAAGTATATCTCCAGCACGTGTGTTCAGATCATAGCTGCCAGGTTTTCACAACAAATCCTGCCCAGTTGCTTCTCAAAACTAGTCCAAAATCGCGTTTCCAGAAGGTTCCCCGATTTAAAAAAAATAAAAAATGCTTTGCGGGGTTAAATTTTAAGTTTTATGGCATGGTTGCCTTGGTAAAATTCACATTTTAGGTGCTAAATATCACATTATTGGTATTGTCGCTTCGACCAGCGGACATGAAAGACAACCACAGACTTGGCAACATTGGTTAGCATTTACTACACAGAGCCGTAATTCGCTGACAATCTGCACTAAGTCGATTTTAAAATCGGTGGCGATTCTTTGCCGATTTTGAAAGCGATTTTGTGTCCGTTGTCGGTAGACTACAGCTCTGTGTAGTAACTGCTGCTCCACCTGAACCAGTGTTGCCAAGTCTGTGGTTGTTTTCCATGTCCGCGGTTCGAAGCAACCCCAATACCAATAACGTGACATTTAGCCCCTAAAATGCGAAAAAAAAAAACGTATATTTTAACCCCTGGAAGCATTTTTTTTTTTTTATCTGGGAACCTCCTGTAATCGCGATTAGTTTTGGACTAGTTTTGAGAAGCAATAGGGCAGGATTTGTTGTGAAAACCTGGCAACCCTGATCAATCAATCAATCAATCACCTTTATTTATATAGTGCTTTAAACAAAATACATTGCGCCAAAGCACTGAACAACATTCATTTGGAAAACAGTGTCTCAATAATGCAAAATGATAGTTAAAGGTAGTTCATCATTGAATTCATTGATGTCATCTCTGTTCAGTTGAAATAGTGTCTGTTTTAATTTGCAATCAAGTCAACGATATCGCTGTAGATGAAGTGACCCCAACTAAGCAAGCCAGAGGCGACAGCGGCAAGGAACCGAAACTCCATCGGTGACAGAATGGAGAAAAAAACCTTGGGAGAAACCAGGCTCAGTTGGGGGGCCAGTTCTCCTCTGACCAGACGAAACCAGTAGTTCAATTCCAGGCAGCAGCAAAGTCAGATTGTGCAGAAGAATCATCTGTTTCCTGTGGTCTTGTCCTGGTGCTCCTCTGAGACAAGGTCTTTACAGGGGATCTGTATCTGGGGCTCTAGTTGTCCTGGTCTCCGCTGTCTTTCAGGGCAGTAGAGGTCCTTTCTAGGTGCTGATCCACCATCTGGTCTGGATACGTACTGGATCCGGGTGACTGCAGTGACCCTCTGATCTGGACACAGACTGGATCTGGTGGCCACGGTGACCTCGGAACAAGAGAGAAACAGACTAATGTTAGCGTAGATGACATTCTTCTCATGATGTAGAAAGTACGGTGTTATGTGAAGTGTTCTGGTTCCAGTTTACCTAATTAATGCAGCCTAAAAATCCTTTAACGGATTTGGATATTAAAAGCATATTAGTATGTTATGTGTATGCCAGGTTAAAGAGATGGGTCTTTAATCTAGATTTAAACTGCAAGAGTGTGTCTGCCTCCCGAACAATGTTAGGTAGGTTATTCCAGAGTTTAGGCGCCAAATAGGAAAAGGATCTGCCGCCCGCAGTTGATTTTGATATTCTAGGTATTATCAAATTGCCTGAGTTTTGAGAACGTAGCGGACGTAGAGGAGTGTAATGTAAAAGGAGCTCATTCAAATACTGAGGTGCTAAACCATTCAGGGCTTTATAAGTAATAAGCAATATTTTAAAATCTATACGATGTTTGATAGGGAGCCAGTGCAGTGTGGACAGGACCGGGCTAATATGGTCATACTTCCTGGTTCTAGTAAGAACTCTTGCTGCTGCATTTTGGACTAGCTGTAGTTTGTTTACCAAGCGTGCAGAACAACCACCCAATAAAGCATTACAGTAGTCTAACCTTGAAGTCATAAATGCATGGATTAACATTTCTGCATTTGACATTGAGAGCATAGGCCGTAATTTAGATATATTTTTGAGATGGAAAAATGCAGTTTTACAAATGCTAGAAACGTGGCTTTCTAAGGAAAGATTGCGATCAAGTAGCACACCTAGGTTCCTAACTGATGACGAAGAATTGACAGAGCAACCATCAAGTCTTAGACAGTGTTCTAGGTTATTACAAGTAGAGTTTTTAGGCCCTATGATTAACACCTCTGTTTTTTCTGAATTTAGCAGTAAGAAATTACTCGTCATCCAATTTTTTATATCGACTATGCATTCCATTAGTTTTTCAAATTGGTGTGTTCCACCGGGCTGCGAGGAAATATAGAGCTGCGTATCATCAGCATAACAGTGAAAGCTAACACCATGTTTCCTGATGATGTCTCCCAAGGGTAACATATAAAGCGTGAAGAGTAGCGGCCCTAGTACTGAGCCTTGAGGTACTCCATACTGCACTTGTGATCGATATGATACATCTTCATTCACTGCTACGAACTGATGGCGGTCATATAAGTACGATTTAAACCATGCTAATGCACTTCCACTGATGCCAACAAAGTGTTCAAGTCTATGCAAAAGAATGTTGTGGTCAATTGTGTCAAACGCAGCACTAAGATCCAATAAAACTAATAGAGAGATACACCCACGATCAGATGATAAGAGCAGATCATTTGTAACTCTAAGGAGAGCAGTCTCAGTACTATGATACGGTCTAAATCCTGACTGGAAATCCTCACATATACCATTTTTCTCTAAGAAGGAATATAATTGTGAGGATACCACCTTTTCTAGTATCTTGGACAGAAAAGGGAGATTCGAGATTGGTCTATAATTAACTAGTTCTCTGGGGTCAAGTTGTGGCTTTTTTATGAGAGGCTTAATAACAGCCAGTTTGAAGGTTTTGGGGACATGTCCTAATAACAATGAGGAATTAATAATAGTCAGAAGAGGACCTATGACTTCTGGAAGCACCTCTTTTAAGAGCTTAGATGGTATAGGGTCTAACATACATGTTGTAAGTTTAGATGATTTAACAAGTTTATACAATTCTTCCTCTCCTATAGTAGAGAATGAGTGGAACTGTTCCTCAGGGGGTCTATAGTGCACTGTCTGATGTGAAACTGTAGCTGACGGCTGAATGGTTGCAATTTTATCTCTAATAGTATCGATTTTAGAAGTAAAGTAGTTCATAAAGTCATTACTGCTGTGGTGTTGGGAAATGTCAACACTTGTTGAGGCTTTATTTTTCGTTAATTTAGCCACTGTATTGAATAAATACCTGGGGTTATGTTTGTTTTCTTCTAAAAGAGAAGAAAAGTAATCAGATCTAGCAGTTTTTAATGCTTTTCGGTAGGATATGCTACTTTCCCGCCAAGCAATATGAAATACCTCTAGTTTTGTTTTCCTCCAGCTGCGCTCCATTTTTCGGGCTGCTCTCTTTAGGGTGCGAGTATGCTCATTATACCATGGTGTCAAACTGTTTTCCTTAACCTTTCTTAAGCTGATCTGAACACACGTGCTGGAGTTAATACTTCTAATTAAAGGAGCGTCTTTACTGATGAGATGTGCATGAAAATCGCATTCGATTTTTATGCACAGCCCTATATATTTACTTTTTGTATTTTTTCCAAGTAAAAAACAAAACAAAAAGTTTTTATAGTTTTAGTTAACTTTAATAACCCTGGCCAATTTTTCAGTTCACATCCATTGTCTAATTAAAAATTATCAGTTATCAAATGTCTCTCATCACTCAGTAGGTGTTCGTGAAGTTTGTTCCTGCCTTTCCAATCGCCTTTTTTTTTTTCTGGTAACAGATATCATCTTGGGTTTCATCTGCTGAACTTTCCTCTCCCGGTTTGGTTCAGTCGAGGGTCCGTCTCACTAGCGCTCCTCCACGCAGCCCTAAACTTCACAAAACCGTCTGCTTTCTGTCAGATTGATATTTGATATTTGTGCTCAACAAATACGCTCTAATTTTAGTCTGAGTTGAGTGCTATATTATTCCCTGATGGCTCTCCTTTAACCTCACCGTTGCTCCTCGCGTACAGTAAGGCCTGGAATGCTTTTGTAGCATGTGAACATGCCGTATGATTGAGTTTCACACGCCGTGTGTGTGTGTGTGTGTATGTGTGTCGATCGGGTGTGAGGTAAGAGCAGGATGAGATTCCATAATCACAATAATCCAGTGTTACATAAGAAGGAGGTGTTTGAGAGAACAGGGAGATGAATGTTTTCCATTGAGCTTCATCTGCCTCAGATTTCCAGAGACAGAGCTTGGCTAATGAGATGAATAACTCAAGGATTCCACGAAGAGTTTTGGTTTGAAGTAGTGGTTTTGGTCTCGACTAGGTCGCCTTAGCATGACGGTTCAGATACCTCGATTAAATGTTTTACAGTCGGCTATGCACATTATTATTTCTCAAAAGTATAAAAATACAAAATAGTGAAATTAGCAATTTACAGTTAAATAAAGCATTTATGAAAAATGCTGTTATTATTAAGAACAATATTTAAAAAATAAAGTAAATTGTAATATTTAACTATAAAACATTTACATTACCATAAAATTACAATACTAATATTTATAGAGCTGTTTTGGCACGTGACAATGTGATACGTGTGACATTCGTAATGAAACTAAAGAAGCATTAAGGTCTTCCTGCACGTTTCTGCCAAAATAAAAGTTGAGAAAAAGCAGTAACTCCATAAACATTCATAAATGTTAGTATTGTAATTTTACTGTTGTTCTTTAAAATAAATTAGAAAGACAATAATAATGATGATATTCATTTTTTAACAGGTTTAATACACTTATTATAACATTAACACACAGTGTTCAAATTGGGATCTGTAATATTTTCTAATTTTTTAAAAAGAAGGCTTTTCTGGGACTTCCGGTGAGACGCGCAGCGAGATGGTCGCTTTACACTGAGCTCCTGCCAAAAGCCCTTTGACTGGTGGCTTAACTGCTTGTTTCCTGCAATAAGGTCATTCATATAATATATTGGATAGTTTTGAAACTAATATCGTGAAATGGCGTCAAAGAAAAGTGCAAGTTCGCCTGCAAAACAAGACGCGGGCAAGCGATTCAAAGCTAGCCTTAGCTCAGGAACCTCGCTAGCTAGTTTACTCCCTGAGGAAATCTCCTTGATAATCAAGCAGACGGTAGAGGCGGAAAGGGAGACACTACGGGACCTTGTAACCGAAATGCTGAGTGAGACTTTGACTAAAGCACTAACTATGGTCGAAAGTCAAATAGCTGAAAACGGGACGCTATTGAGATCGCTGAATAGCGACATCAACACGCACGCCAAAAATATGGAAAAGATGTCCGCTAAAGTCGATACAATGCAAGGAGTGCTTCGCCAGACTAAAAAAGATACCAACCACTGCCTTACAGAGCTGGACACCCTCAGAAGGAAAGTCACCGAGATGGAAGATAGATCAAGAAGGAACAATGTGAGATTGATAAACCTACCAACAGGTGCAGAAGGAGACGATCCAGTCGGATTTCTTTGTAAAATGCTCCCTCAGTGGATCCCGACACTGGCCGGAAAATCCATAGAAATTGACAGAGCCCACCGAATCTTCTCTGCTAACCTCTCCAGACCACGTACAATGATCTTCAGAGTGCTCCGTTACCGCGATCGTCAAGCCATACTGCAGGGAGCTCGTAATACTAAACCTAAACTTTCAGACAATACTCCGCTTGAATTCTACGCTGACTACAGCGCCGAGACAGTGCAGAGAAGAAACAAGTACAAAACGATCCGAGCCCAATTGCGACAGAAAGGCATCGACTCGTTTTTGATCTACCCAGCCATCCTGAAACTCACGTACAAGGGGGATAAATTATCGTTTGATTCAGCAGAGGAGGCTGAAATGTTCTTCGCGGGACAAGACGCCGCTTCAACTCAACCGAATGGGAACAACGCCAGGCCAACTGCTAAAACTTTTTCTATTTAATTTATGATGACGCTATTATGCACGTTAAGTTTTTTTTTTTTTTTTTCAGTAGGCTATGCAGCGTTTTCTCATCCCACCTGGGGGTCGCTAAATAGTAGCCTGTGGACTGGATGTAATGTAAAATCAGTTTACCTAACAGCGCGGTTATCTTCCGTTTTGTAAATTATTATTATTTTATTTTATTTATTTATTTTTGAACCAAGGTTATTTCTAAAAGCGTGTTTCAGTTATGGAAACAGTGGAAGCGGTCCCAGTTAGGGGCTAATAGGCATAGGTTCATTGTTAGACATCGCTTCGTGGTTCTCACAGATGACAATATGGGGGAGGGGGAGGGGGGCCGGGGTGTTCAGGGGTGTTTTTTTCCGCATGGGATTGATATGTTTTAACACAGGCAAGTGTTTCATGACAGTAGATTATCTTATTTCATTATACACATTGGCAGTTTACTTTAACCTTATTACACACAGTTTGTTTTTGGCATACCTCAATAGGGACAATGGATAGATACAATGTTATGTCATTTAATGTGAGAGGGCTCAACTCCCCATTCAAAAGGTCCAAGGTCTTAGATTTCCTTCATCGTAAAAATGCTGATATAGCATTATTACAAGAAACTCACCTTAATCCTAATGATACTCTAAGACTACAAAACAGGAGATATAAAATGGTAGCTGCCTCATCAGATGGCAGTAGCGCCAAGGGGGTAGCTGTGTTAATGAGACGTAATCTGACTATAAACATAATTAAAGTAAACTCAGATGCTTCAGGAAGGCTAGCATTCTGTTGTACCTCCACTGAAGGAAGGAAAGTAGCCTTTATTAGTATTTATGCCCCAGCCGTCTTTGACTATGCATTTTTTCATAACATTACAAAAGAATTGTTAACTTTAGATGAGTACCACCTGGTTATTGGTGCAGACATGAATACGGTTTTTGACAATACCCTAGACAGGTCGGCTGATGTCGCTACTCACATTCAGATAACTTCTTCTAAGGCTTTAGGTAATTTAGCAAAGGACCTTAATTTGGTGGATCTTTGGAGACTACATAATCCTTCATCAAGAGATTACACATTCTACTCTCCAAGCCATAAGTCTTTTTCTAGGATAGACTACCTACTTATCTCTAGTGAATTGGTTTCTGCATCTTCCTCAATAAATCTTCTTTCTAGGCATATCTCAGATCATAACCCTATTGAAGCAACATTTAGTTTTGGAGATATCAGAAACTATAAGTCTTCGAGGTGGAGGTTTAATTCCTCATTACTACAGAATGAAAGCTTCCTTAATCAACTAAAACTTGAACTTAACGAATTCATAGACATTAATAAGGGCAGTGTAGAGAACCCAATGTTCTTATGGGCCTCCATAAAGGGATTCCTCAGGAACAATGCAATCAGATTCTCATCTCACAACAAACATAATAGACTACGTCAGATTTCAGATTTAGAACAAAAATGTGAACGAATAGAAGGCCAACTTAAAAGGAATTATAATAAAGACATGGAATCTCAATTGAAGACACATCAAGCTGAACTAAACAATCTGTTACGACATAGAGTAGAGTATTTAATGCATATTACTAAGCACAAATATTATTCACAAGGTAGCCGCCCAAGTCATCTTCTTGCCCTAACTCTGAAGCGTCAGGAGAAGAGCCGAACAATAGCGTGCATCAAAAAAGATCAAGGAGAAATGGTGACATCTACTCTAGATATAAATGAATCATTCGCATCCTTTTTTGCAAAACTGTACTCTAGCGACTGTCAGCCCTCTGAGAATGATTATACAAATTTCTTTAACAACCTGAATCTTCCTACTCTTTCCATAGAGGATGCAGAACATCTTGACTTGCCTATCTCACTGGAGGAATTACAATTAGCGCTAAAAAGTATGAAGAGAGGGCGATCCCCAGGCCTAGATGGTTTGCCGGTTGAGCTTTATTCAGTTTTATGGGAGACTTTAGGTCCTTTTTGGCTCGATTCTATAAACTTTGCTATTGAACAAGGGCATTTCCACAAAGACCTTAATACTGCTCTTATTTCGGTTATCCCCAAACTGGACAAAGACCCTTCTGACTGTGCAAGCTACCGGCCAATATCACTTATTAATGCCGACCTCAAAATTTATTCCCGTGTATTAGCCCACAGACTAGAGTCAGTATTGCCAGATTTAATACATCCTGACCAAACAGGATTCATGAAGTGCCGTTTGGCTGCAGACAACATTAGGCGACTAATTCACATTTTAGGTGAAGCGCAGAAAATCCCCTCTTCTTGTGGCCTTCTCTTTCTAGATGCAGAGAAGGCCTTTGATAGGCTTGAGTGGCAGTACTTATGGCGTGTCCTTAAAGTATTTAAGTTTGGTCCTAAGTTTATTAAAATGATTCAGGTGCTGTACGCGAATCCTTCTGCTAGAGTCTGTATAGGAGGTGTCATTTCAAATTTGTTTACTATAAACCGTGGTACAAGACAGGGCTGTCCTCTGTCCCCTTTAATCTTTAATCTTTCCATAGAACCACTAGCGCAGTATATTCGTAATAATATAACTATTTCTCCTATTCACATTGGCACTTCTACTCACAAAGTGTCAATGTATGCAGATGATACATTAATATATATGTCAGATGTACAGAATTCTCTTCCCAACACTATTAAAACATTAAATATGTTTGGTGCACTATCCGGTTTTAAAATTAATTTCTCTAAATCTGCTTTGATGTTAATTAACAGGGATAGAAGTCAGTTAGTTTTACCTACTAAAATTGCAATTGCCAAAGAGGTCAAATATCTAGGAGTGTTAATTCAAACATCTATTACAACCATAACTAAATTAAACTACACAAATGCTTTGAAGAAGGTTGAGGAAGATACAAAAAGATGGTCTGCTCTCCCTGCATCTGTCCCGTCTCGCATAGCAGTAGTGAAAATGAATATTTTACCACGCATTAATTTTATCTCCTCTATGCTACCACTACCTCCGCCGAAGGATTACTGGTCCAAGTTTGACTCGCTACTCACAAAATATATATGGAATGGGAGGCGACCACGTATTAAACGGACCACACTACAGCATAACAGACTAGAAGGAGGCTGGGCATTCCCCAACTTTAAATACTATCATTGGTCATTTATCTTGCGTCCAATGAAGCAGTGGTTGGATTCAAATTCTATATCACCATGGAAGACAATAGAACAAGACATAATTGCTCCCATTAGGCTTAGGGATTTTCTATTTTCTGGTCTCTCCATTAACCATTGTACATTGAGGTATGGCCCAGTATTGACATACATGCTTCAGATCATTAGACAAGTTGAGAGATTAGTGGGTTTTAAATCAAAATGGCATAAAACATCTCCTGTATGGCGTAATAACAAGTTATTGTCTGGAAATAAGCCGTTCATTCATGATGTATGGGCAGAGAAGGGTATATGGGTCATTGGAGACTTAAATGGTGAAGATTCTTTACTAAGCTTTAATGACTTGGTTTCACTTTACGATATCCCTAGACATTCCTTATTCTTTTACTTCAGACTTAGGTCAGCTTTCAAAGCACACAAGGTTGTATGGGGCTCAGAGATGAAGGAGCACCCAGTAGTCGGCTGGATAAAGGTGGCCCCAAAAAGTGTCGTCTCTTTTCTGTATGCTAGGTTACTATCATATTTATCTCCTAAGCCTAGTACATTAGCATGGGATCGTGCAATGGCGCTCAGACGTAGAGAAATAGACTGGAACACAAGCTGGGATAATATATGTAGCTCCTCTCATAATCCTAATCATCAGTTTATTCATATGAAGATATCTCATAGGTCATATCTTACTCCTAGAATCAGACACTTGATTGGTCATGCTCCACACCCATTTTGTACCTTGTGCTCACAAAATACTTTGGGGACTTTTATGCATATAATGTGGGACTGCCCCAAGATCTATGATTTTTGGAATAAGGTGTTACAAGCATTGTCTGATCTGATTGATATTCCGCTCCCTATGGACCCTGTTTTACACCTTCTCAATGATGACTCTAAACTTGAAGACATGAATGAAAGGTCTAGAAAAATTTGGTTAGCTGGTCTTACAGCAGCCAAAAAAATCATTGTTCAAGTTTGGGTTCCACCACACAACTTAGCCCATAAGCATTGGCTGAACACGTTCTTAGAGATTCTTTTTCTTGAACTTTCTTCTGCCAAGATCAACGGCGCTACACCTCGGACTATACAAACATGGAGCAATGGAATCGCTAGAGTTCAGGACATTTTACTGGAAAGACACTAAGTGAACTGTTCTATAACACTGACTGTGCTACACTGATAGTTTTGTTGTATCCCATGCGGTAGGGGTGGGAGGGGGGGGGTGGGATGGGAGGGTGATGAATGTATTGCTATATATATCTGTACTGTCACAACATCTCTTTTATATTGTTACCCAACAAGACAAGACAATAAAAATTGAGTACAAAAAAAAAAAAAAAGAAGGCTTTTCTGCACAAGACTGCTTTGATTTTTATAGTAAAAAATAAATGTCTGATTAAAAGAAAGTGGTCTGATTGCAAAAAAATAGAATTTTACTAACTTATTAATTTTAAGTTAAATTTTGCTTTGTTGCTATAATGTCTGCTAGAATATATATATATATATATATATATATATATATATATATATATATATATATATATATTAAACACTTTTAACCTGCTAACTGTCACCCCCGTCCCGTATACGGGACGCCTACGTTGACTATACTATATTACAATCAAATCTAATCTAATCTTGACAAACTATATATCGTTGGAAAAGTCTAAGACTCCCAAATATATATTATACCAATATCTTTTGTAAAAAATTATGTAGGAAAAGTAATAATTAATTTATGACAAGAGTGCCCCTTCAGAAATCTACATTACAAAAGGAGTTTTGACCTTTTAAAAATAAGACTTCCTCGTTGCCTTTTTCTCTATCACATTTTAGAAATCATCAGAAGTTATATATCACTTGAAAACATAAAATCGCAAAATTCATCCTTCAAAACCCATTTTAAAATCAGACATTGCATTACCATGTAAATGGTACATCAAAATCATGTTACAAAATGTTTTCAGTCATGAATTAAAAAAAATTGGGTTTGTATCATGCACATTCAAGTCTATCTTCAAAAACGTGAGTGACAGTTAACAGGTTAAATTGTTGTTTTTTTTAATAGATTTTATTTTCTCTGAAAAGGGAGACAAAACAATAAAAAGCACATTTAGGCTATTTAATTTGTGCAATGGTGAAGAAGGAAAAAAAAAAAAAACTTGAAAAACTGCTTGTTCTGTATTCGGCCTTCGGCCAATAACTTTATTTTCGGTGCATCCCTAGCAGAATCCTGAAAGTCTGTACTGCAAGCTGCATGATACAGTAGCTTTGTGTGAGTACATGATTGAAGTTCCTCTTCTCTGGCTCTCAGACCTTATTTGTGGTCACAAATGTTCAAACTTGGTACAAGCTCTAATTATCTGCATTTGCAAATGAGTTTGGGTTTTCAAGTTCCTCACATAAAGCTATCGTATGACTCTTGAACAGTTGAACGGTCCACTTTAATGGCATTTTTGGAGGTCTTGATTGCATAAATCATCATCCACTTTACCATCTCCTGCTGTAGTTTCTTCAGGAATCCCTTCCCACTCAATATGAACCTTGCATGTCCTGCTCCAGTTGTGTCTCGGCCCAGGGTTTGGTGGTCTGTCCGGGCGTGTTGTCAGCTCGCTGGAGTCGGTGGATGTTACTGCGGCTTTCAGCATATGAAAGTCAACAAAAGCGCTGCGGCTTTGACTCGAGAGTGAGGAGATGATTTGTGGGACTTTCTAACTTGTCATTTTTGGGAGCAAGAACATCGAGCTCAATTATTAAAGCGACATTCACAGGAACCACATGAACTATTTTCAGCTCTCCAGTTGCTCTGTAGTAAGTTTGGAGCACCATAATTTAGAACCAATAACAATGACGAGGGTATTTACAATTATATCCTTATTAAATTCAGTGTTTAAATATTCTGGTTTAATATCTAGTAAGTGTTTGGCAAACTTGATGGCTGTTTGAATTAAATCTGAACACTGAATTCATTCGAAATGCACAAAAGATAGATTCATTAAAGGAAATTGGTTTATCATTTCCAATGATGAACGCTTTTATTTGCTTTTAGCTCTTTGGCTGACTCTAAACTTCCTCGTGTTTCTTTAAACAATGCATAAATGATATAGACATTGACTTTCCAGGCCTCTGGCCAATCTCTGGCTCCTCATGCGGTCAAATAACTGTTGAAAACAACTAATGGAGAATGTGTGACGGCTCGCAGATGTCATTTTAAAGGCTGATTGTTCTTGATTCGTGTTCAGTTGTTTATTTTGCACATGATTTGCGCAGAAATCCTGATAAGATCCTATCTTCCTGCTCTTATGACTGATACTGATTAGGGTTGGGTATCGATTCAGATGTCCTGATTCGATTTTGATTCGCTTTCGATTCTTGGTTCGATTCTCGATTAATACAAAAACATCAGTTTACAAATGGTGAATTTATAAAAAGAAATTAAGAGCCATAGGCCTGTTATTTAAACCTTTTAGTTTTTTGTATAAGGTCCTTTTTTTAAACCATAAGGCCATATAAAATGTTCTTAATTTTTCTGGTAATCAGATGAAGGCGTTAAACGGTTTAATTTGTCATAATCAATTGAAAAACACATTTTATTGTTTTGCAAACAAAGTGCTGCAAAACAGTGGTTTACTGTTAAAATTAATAAGAAAACCAATGTGATTTATTTTCTTGAAGAATAAAGCTTTATTAATATGTACTAGTAGTAGCATTGTTGTTACATTGAGTCTTAATACTGATAAAAATATATTTTTGACAGTTTCTTCACGTTAATCTAAACTTTTATTTTGACAGGTTGCTGTGAGGAACTTGCAGCTGCTGTGTGTGAGATATGATGGTATTTTTGTCAAATTATATGGTAAAATGCTAATGAAGTGACTCTTTTGGGATTAAATTTGTGCATTCATATTATCATAGTTAGACGACAGAAGCTGAAAACATTGCAAGCGTTGTCCGTGCTTGTGTGAACAAAACTGCGTTGCACCATCCGCAATGATGGCGGCTTTACACGTGATGTTAAATGCTTCTGCCAATTTTTTTTTATTGTATTACCATAGAATTCACACACATGCAAATCACCAAATCCCAGTCTTGTGAGAAAAAAAGAAAAAAAAATACAAAAATGTTTTTTTTTTTTTTTTTTTTTTTTTTTTTTAACCAACGTGTCACACCTGAAACATACCTTTGCAACCTTATTGTTGCAAAACATATTGGTGGCATTGGTTACAGAAAGGATTTCTTAACTTCTGAATGTGCCAGTGAGCGCTAGTGGGACCATAATCTGAAAGTGGAAAGAACATAAATTCACCATAAACCGACCACAACCAGGTGCTCAACACAAGATTTCTGACAGAGCATTGAAAATAATTATCAGAGGAGTTGTCCAAGAGTCAAGGACCATTTTGGAGCGTTTCAGAAAGACCTGGAATTAGCAGATACAATTGTTTCAAAGTAAACAAGAAATAATGCACTCAAACGCTTTGGTCTGTATAAACGCTCACCATGCAATACTCTATTGAAGATTGTTTAAAGTTTGCTGCACCACATTTAGACAAGCCTGTGAAATACTGGGAGAGTATAGTCTGGCCACAATTAATCTCTTTGGATGCCACAATACACTCCATTTTTGGGGATCAAATAGCACTGCACCTCTTGTAACTAGTGTTGTCACGGTACCGAAATTTGTTATTCGATACCGACACCAGTGAAAATCCACGGTTCTCGGTACCAGTTTCGGTACCAAAGCAAAACACAAAAATATGCTAATTAAAAAAAATAACACCCGTTTTATCACTAAAAATAAAAACAATGCCATTCTTTAAACTTATTTGCAATTGTGTTTAAAGTTTTTCTAAAAGTAATATAATTTTGAAAAACAGTAAACAAGTTTCACCCAAATTTAATTAGTTTTGTAATGAAGTTTAAACACATTAAATTTGTTTATACATAAAGGGGATTTGCTATTAAAATTAAAACATGGAAGAAATATTGCATGATTTCTTTAAAAAATAGTTTTATAAAAAATATTAAACTGTAGTACCAGTATCACATACATTCTACTAAATAATAGTAATATTTTTCTAGCACAATGCCTTTATGTAAAAATGAACTTTTATTTGACGGGTTGCCGTGAATACCTTTTAAATTGACACTGGTTTTACTCAAATGAAACAGTAAAATGCTTGTGAAGTGACTCAGAACTGTTCTGGTGATGTTGTTGATGTGTTTATGTCCTCATTACTGCAAGCATCACGAGCTTCAGTCTGTGTAGTAAACAAACCATTCATTAATTCAGACAGAGACACGCAGAACATGCAGGATTCATATTTCAACCAACATTTACAGATACTGGTCCATATGGAGATCTGATTTGATCCATTCATGTTAACTTTGACAAATTCTGTGACTGTCCATATTAAAATATAAGTTTAATTTTCATGACTGGATTTTGAGATTCTGTCCGCGTTTTCTGCTTCGTGGAAATCAAAGCGATGTATGCGTCAAGAACCGGGTTGACTGGGTCCTCGGTACCACCGGTACTTAAAGAAACCTGCTACCGTCACATTTTAATTTTTTAGTACCGACTTGGTACAGAAGCACAGAGTCTTTTGACAACACTAATTGTAACACACCCTAGTGTTGAAAAGTGGTGATTTAGCTCATAATTTCCCAAGTGTATGATACAGCTTTCATTCTTCAGGTCAATCATCATATTCATGAAAAACAACTGTTTAAATAAGGAAAGCGATAACTTTGCCATAATATTCTTTCAATTGTTAAAGTTACCACCGTCATTACATGATTTTGTGCTGCACTTAATTTGTGCCATTTAGTTTTATAAATTAGGATAAGATAACACATTAGTTTTATAAGATCTCTGATTTTAGTCCTTGAAAACCAAAAAAAGTAGTGCTTGTAGTCCTTGAAAGTCTTGGAATTTAATTTAGCAGTTTCGTAACGAACACTTAAAGCTGCTAGAATGGCTAGCCAATCACCTAACCTGAATCCAATGGAAAATCTATGGAAAGAACTACGGATCCGAGTTCATAGAGGTTCACAGAACCTTCCAGATTTAATGAAGTTTGTGTGGAAGAATGGGCCAAAATCACACAACTAGTTTCTCCATACAGGAGCTTCTTGAAGCTGTCAGTAACAACAAACGCTTTTGTACCAAATATTAAATACATTTCAGTGTTCAATACTTTTCCCCTTGGTAATTTATGTTTTATTACACAACTTCTGTTCTCGTTTGTTTTGTTTTCTTTGTACGTATGGATTACTTGCATTGTTACCAACATCTGGTGAACATTTCATGTCAACAGCTCTTTAGAAATATATTTACTGAGAAAAATGGTGACATGTTCTATACTTATTTTACCCACTGTGTGTGTGTGTGTGTGTGTGTGTGTGTGTGTGTGTGTGTTTGTTGAGCGAATGGCAAAAGATCACGTTTAACCTGGTCCTGTCAGAGCTCAACGGTGGCCATCTGTCTTGTTTTTTCCAGTTTCTTTTTCTCTAAAGGGATTTCAAACCAACCAAAGTTGTGCCTTTTCCCAAAAGCATTGTAAGACTTAGTAGATCATTGAAGCTATTGGCACTAATGTTTTCTATGATCTGTTTAGTCTTACGAGGCTTTTGGGAAACACAGCACTGGTCTGAGATGAATCGCAGCATTATAAGCTTTGATTTGTGTTTGGTAATAAAGACCAAGAGTGTTGTAAATTATTTTATGAGAGAAGAAACTACTCGCCATAGAAGTATGAAAACATAAAACCACTGACTGTCATTATAAGCTGTGCATTTAACATTTTCATAGCAAAATATTAATATGTAGCTCTTTTGGTGCATCTTCTGTTTGCATGGTAATAGCATGATTTTTCTAATTTGTGCATTTCTCTGCTGGAAAATGGATGGATTAGTTATTCACAGAGAATTTAGCTATAGGTCATATGATGCAATTTCAATCTTTCCTTTCTCTTTGGAGTGTTACAAGCTCTTGGTGCATGAAGAGGATCTGTAAAGTTGCAAAGACTAAAGTCTCAAATCCAAAGAGATATTCTTTATAAAAGTTAAGACACTGCCACAACATTTTCAGTTTTATCCTCTGGTTTCGAAGAGAAAGTTCAGCTGTTCTGACCTCTGAATCACTCCGATATTCAGCCAAGATGAAAGTGTGCAGGATCCTTCCAGCTTGAGCTGCAAAAGAAACTGATTTCTGGCTTTTCTAATCATATGGAAGTGTGCGAATGCTTTGATCTGATATAAAATGGCACATTTACAGGAAAACTCAACTCTAAATCATTCTCTTGAGTGTCGTCCAGCCCATAACACCAAAGTATGTTCTGACGATCTTTAGGTAACATTTATGGGCTTGTAACATTTTCTGCTTGGCTTTATATCCAAAATATCATCAGTTCAGATAGAATTCCCTGGATCTAAATATAGACTCTTTCTACAGGCTTTAACAGAGTCACTTCCCCTTTAAAAGGGGAGCAAACCATCCCCGGCTATTTCAAGTGATTATGAAAGAGTCTTATAACAATGCTAAGAGTTTTGTGTGAATGCCAATGGCAGTAAAATCTGCGCGACCGCAGCACATTGAGCTTTAGTGTGAGGCGATCTGGTTTTAATCGTGAAGTGAATGAAACTCATCCATCATGTCACGCTGCCTCACTCCGCTCTCTGATTTACAGCTTTTGTGGATTTGTGTGCTGAAAAATGGCAAGCGTTTGGATTCATAGCCAAGGAGGCCGGGTGATGGTGTGGATGTAATCTGACTTTGGACAAGCCTTCGTTCTCTGTTTGTGTTTAGATTCGGTGAGAGAAGATGATGAGTTACAAGTAAACAAGTAAAATACAGCTTCAGGAACAGTGAATATTTATTTGTTTATTTTTTTTATTGCCTTTTGTATTTGTTTTTTTTATATATTACATTTCAGTATTGATAATGAAATATAAAACCATTTTTTTTAAATAGTTTTAGTTTATTTTTTTTATTACATTTTTTGGGTTACAGAAGAAAGAGTTACAAGTAAACAAGTAAATTGCAATTTTAGGAGTATTTATTTTATTTTATTTTTTTGTTCTGTATTTTATTTAGTTTTGTTATTTAAATTTTCGTTATTGATAATGAAAAGTAAAACTACAAAATAATTGTATTTTTAGTTGTATTTATTTAATTAGGTGAGAAAAAGAAATAAAGTAATTTTACAGTTTAAGAAACAATGCTTTTTATTTATTTTATTTATATTTTATTTTATGTTAATTTTTAATTGATTTAGTTTTGTTTATACCCTACATAAAAACTATTTAAAAAAATTACTTTTTAATTTTTATTTTAATTATTATTTTATGTTTTAAGTGTTATTTTATTTATTTTCGTTTATTTCTTTAATTTTAAGTAAATTACAGTTGCAGGAAATGTCTTTTTTTTTTACCTTTTTTAGTTTTCTATTGCTGTCTGTCTGTCTGTCTGTCTGTCTATCTATCTATCTATCTCTGTGTTATAAAGTTATAGTTTTTTAATACTTTGATATTTTGGTTTTATTTAATATTTTTGATTTTAATATATTTTTTATCAAATATTTAATAATTTGTTATATATATGGCATGGCTTGGGAGGGTTACTTTAAAAATGTATTCCGTTACAGTTACAAATTACTTCATAAAAAAAAGTATTCAGTAACGTAATCCAAATACCACAATATGAAAGTAATGTAACTGATTACTTTTGGATTACTTCTGGATTACTTCAAGGTCAAATATTATTTTTTTTAAAACAACAACATTTATTAATTAAGAATTTCACAGCCCTGAATTAATATATATGTAAAGGACTATAGAGACATCTAGTGCAGGGTATTGGTATTACAGATTATTTTGTTTTATTTTGAAGAAAATATAAGAAAGAATTTTAAGGAAATGTTTCTTCAACAGGAAAACAGAGAATACAAATTCATTTTTTTCCAAGCAAATATAATAAGAACACAATTTTTGACAATGGAAAATGTTTCTTCAACAGGAAAATAGAGAATACATTTTTTTTTCAATGCAAATATAATAAGAACAATTTTTAGACAATGGAAAATGTTTCTTAAAAAGGAAAATAGAGAATTCAAAGATTTTTTTTTTTTTTATCTTTGCAAATATAAAACGTATTTTTAAAAGTGCTTCTTTAGGTTGGATGTCGAATCCTTCGATGAAGAAAGTTTTTTCTTTGCTGGAAGGCACAGTTTGCACTGTACAACGTTGTTTGCAATTTCTTCTTTTTAAACAAAATAGCAGCGGAATTTCCATGAAATGAGCGCGTTTTAGCAGCAGTGATTCAATCTGCGTCTGAGGAGATTGTAAACAGCTGTTATTTGCGCATGCACCAGCGGGTGGCACACGTGACTCGCGTGAGTCATTAATCAAGCTGCGCTTAATATAGTGTCATTATGCCAAAACACTGATTTATTTAGTTTTAAATGAAACCATTGTAATTCTGAAAATATTCCCCCTTTTTTCAAAATGTAACCATAATCTGATTACTACGTTTTTTGACGTAACTGTAACGGATTACAGTTACTGGATTTTTGTATCCTGATTACGTAACGCCGTTACATGTATTCCGTTACTCCCCAACCCTATATATATATATATATATATATATATATATATATATATATATATATATATAATATTTGCTGTTTTATATTGCTTTAAATTTGATATATTTTGGTATATTATTATATTTTTAGCAATAATAAAAAAATTCTCAGTCAGCAAATTAAACAAAAGTATACAAATGGTAACACTAATTTTATTGGTGTTTTTGCTATCTAATATGTCTTGGATATTACTTATGATGCTATAAAATAAATTTGCTATCTATGAATTGTCTACTAACAGTTGATAAAGAGAGAACTATTCATCTGAGCTAAACTCGCTCCATGTAAAGTAAATCCACTTTTATCGTACAACTCGTACATGAGTGGACATCATCGTAAACAGATTTTCCAGAAGTGCTATGGGTTTATTTCTGTGGCACGTCGCAGGTTTGCTGCATACGAGCGTTGTTTCAGTGTCAGATGTGGAAATCTTCTCCTCCAGCAGCGGAATGTTGTTTTGATTTGCATTGCCATGGAATCGAGAGCATTAACACATTAACGAGAGAATGATGCTGATGCTCCTGTGTTTGGATCCGCGAGGTTCATCTGCAGCACATCTGGATGAAGAGCCTCATGCTAGCTGTCAGTTATTAGCCAAACACGTGATGGGTTCAAGCTTTTGCATGTCTCTCTCTTAAATGGGTGCTTAATCATCACTAGACTTCATGTAGGCTTTATCATGTAGACTTTAAAGCAAAAATATAAGCAAAACTTATGTACTGTACTTATAATTTGGAGAAATGTTCATAGAACCCTGTTTCTAAAAAATATTACATGGTAATTGTGACTTGCAATTGTCTTAAGTGTTTTATTGTACATTTTATTTATTTATTTTTTCTTCTCCCAGTTGTTTTTGTTTTCGCAGTTGCAGCTTTATATATCGCGATTTTGACTTTTTTTGTTCTTCTCAGAATTTAATTTATCTGAACTAAAACTAAAACCTTACAAATATTGTCATTACTTGGAAAAACTTGATAACTAAAAATTAAACTAATTTATATATAAAATATACTTTTTTCTATCAGTTACATATTAGTTTTATAGTTATAATATTATATATTAATTGCATTTTACTCTCTTTATGAATAGTTTTTTATAATTATTTATAGTAATGTATTAATTTTATTAGTTTTTCAATTTATATAATTTGTGTGTGTGTGTGTGTATGCTATTTTATAGCTATAAAAAATTAAATGCATTTTAAATTTGTATTTAACATGTATATTTATTTTTATCTCCCATAAATCTGTTTATATAGATCATTAAATGTCTTTATTCATTATAAACATTTAATTTTATATTTACATAAATGCATATTTTATAATAATTTTTTCAGTATTCATGAATTTATTTCCTGAAAATAAAACCAACTTTAACTGATTAGTTAAAAAAAAAAAGACATAAACAAAATCTAATAAAAATGACAAATAAACAACAATGATTAAAATTAAAATATAAACGTACAGAAAACCTAAACTAATTCAGGCTATTAATAAACACTAGTATCACAATGATACTACAATAACACTGTCAGGAAGTATATTATATTTCATATATTTCTGCGCTTCTATGCATTAGTACTTTTATTGTGTAATATAGGAACACAACATCTCCTCATCAAGATCTGGTAAAACACCTGGTTTGTCCCAAAACGCTCCAGGAATGTTTGACACGGATCACACCGTCTCAATACACTGACAGCAAAACCATGCAACTATCGGCACGTTTTCAGCTCTTGATAAAGATAACTGGAGGAAAAGCAGCCGTTCCACTACGTTTAACATCCAAATAATATCTTTCCACAGTTGAAAGAGGAATCTTAACCTTAGTTGATGTTGTTTGCTAAGTTAAGTGTCTCTGTTCTTTTACAAAGTGTACAAATCCGGATGCTAAAATTGAGTATTATTACCAGAAACAACTGGCCTTGTGGTTTGAGGTGATTCGAAGCAGTCCAGCGCAGTTTTTAATGAGTTTTAGGAGTCATTTAACGCAGCTGGCTGAAGCTGTGCTGATCGTATCTGTGCCGAACACACATGTAGATCAGTGTTGCTGCACAAGCAGTCACTAAATACTGTATTTTAATTTAGATCGCTATTGTTCGTCGTATAAAGAGGCATGGAAACTTCCCTTTGGCTTTGTTTCGACGGCACCTGTATGCATCTGGAGCGATGGTGGATGCACGGATGAGGTTTGGAGCAGATAATGATGATCTGTAGGTTTATCATCTGACATCTTTATGGGGAGTTTCAGCCTAATTTAATTAGTGTTTGATTGCAGAGGCACACATGGAAGCGTTTGGCCGTCGTCCACGTCTGAGCTGAAATGAGTGTTGTCTTATTTTGTGTGGTTTATCATAACTCACGATCAGATCACAACTGTGTGTTTTTCCTTCATCAATTACGCTGAACTGCTTCTCTGTAATTATCTGTAACACCATACTTAGAATTGCAAGATATAAACTGACATGATTTCATTCATTTCCAGTAATTACATTTTTTTGTGTGTGTTTTTCTGCCGCTGAATAAAAAACACACACAAATTAAATGAAATTCCTAGAAAGACTTTCTGTCCTCACAAGTCTGAGTTTGGATCTTATATTTGTGGCTTTTATTGTTTGAATAACAAGATTAAAAGTTGCAATTACTTTTTTCCTCTCAATTCAGTTTATATCTCTCAATTCTCACCTTTTTTCATGAGTAATACAAGAAATTCTAAGACAAAAATCATAATCTCACTTTATGTATTTATTTATTTATTTATTTATTCTGTGGCAGAAACGAGATTTCATATCATTTTTAATTCTCAAAAATATTTTCATTACTTAAAATAAAGCAAACATTAAATAAAAATAAAGGAAAATATAAAAAATATGTATTATTATTTTATATACAATATAATGATAATACATTTTTAGATGTATATAAAAATATTGCTTAGTGCACCTTTAATATTTTATTTTGAAAACCCTAATTACAAAGGCAACATTTCTAATTTTAATATCTGAACTGAAACTAATATAGTCTTATTTAGTTTGGTTTAATATAACTCCTATCTGGATTACAGCATGTGGTGTTTTTTCTTTATCAATTACTCTGAACTGCTTCTTGTAATTATTTGTACCGACGTACTTATTTTTCTCCAGCAGTAAACAGCGTTACTTGCGGTTCTCTCATTATAGCCTTCATTTCTGCCTCTCTTTTTGGTTTAAATTGAGAAGCAGCGAGTTTTAGTGGCTTAGATGAAGATGTAGATGAAGGCTGTAAATGTCACAACAGTCTGCTGGTTGCTGGGATTGCTCGGCTGTTTTGTGGATGTTGGGTCATTGTTCTGCCAGTGTGTGTGTGTGTGTGTGTGTGTGTGTGTGATGTGGCCCATGATACCCTCAGATGGCTATAAAAGGAGACAGGCCGCAGAGCTTTGGCTTCGTAGTGGAGCAACCGTTCATTAGCGTTTACAGGCCGGCGTTAAACCAGCATCTTCAGAGCTGCCAAGAGGGCAAATATCTCATCTGTTCGGCTTTCTAGAGCTGCTCATCTGCCAAACACATGTAATGAGGACCGTTCAGCTTCACTTTATACCAAACAAAGGAGATTTGTCCTGTTTGTTTCCTAATAAGGTCAGCATGACGTCAGAATAGACCCCGTTTACTCTCTTTTCGGTGCTCAGTGTGAATCTTTATTCTTTATCTGTGCATCTATATGTATCTATCTCTCTGTCTCTGCTGCTTTAGATTGATTTTGAAACCTTTGAATCCATTAGAAACATCAGAAGACAGAATCATGATTCATATATGATTAGATTTTTATGTGCACCCCTAGTTTTGACAGCATGGCAACTCTTCCTCTTCTCTAAAGCAGCGCTACATGGCTCCGCCCCCTTTGTTGCATGTTCCTGGGGGCGGAGTTTATGTACACTTCTGGGTTTGTGATGTCACCAACCTGGGAAGTAACTTGTAACTTTTCTGTTTATTTATATACATTATTCAATTTTAATTTTATAATTTCAAAAGTATACATGGCCCATTAAAATTTATTTATTTAATTTCTCATAATGTTTATAATGTATGCTTGCATTATGTGAGTCAAATGCCTTGTTATTTCTCTTGGCTTAAGTGTGAAAATATGGATATGGAAAGTTCCTCTGGTCACGCAGCATAACTCAGCATAGTTTGTTAAAAACCTGTTAATCTTTCATGTTGAAAATGTAGCTTGAAGTGTGACTAATGAAAGCATTGGAAGGCAAGCTGTGAGGTGTTGTGTGATTTGGGTTGTCGCTCTCCTCTGCGCTGGGATTTGATCCTTGTTGCCTTCAGCTTTATGAGGCTGAGGTTTAGTTTATGATGTTAATAAAAGCAAAGACTGCTGCGCCTGCTGCTAATGCTAAGTGTGTGTGTGTGTGTGTGTGTGTGCAGCTTCTGGAGGTGTTTAGTGTGTTGTGGGGTCTCCTCGGGACATGTGCTTCAGGCTTCGAGGGTTAATTGTTGTCGTTGACCTAATGACTCGGATAAGTGTGACCCGTCAGACTCCCTCGGAGAGGTGTTTGGGAGATTTGTAGGCTGGAACGTATAGTCGTGTGAGCTCTAGATTTGCAGTTCCTGAATAATGCAGTTAATGCACTTCTGAACTGAATATTTCAGTATGGGAGAATTTTACATCTGTCACAGTCATCCTTTGACTAATTTTGTCTTTTAAAGATGACAAAACTGTAACATTTCACACACATTCACTTTTCCAACCAGTTTCTGATTGGTAAAATCCTACCTTTTTTTTTTATATGTGAAAAAATATGCATGATATTCGTCATCCATGTGGTTGTGTATAGTACTTCGGTAACAAGTCGCTACTAAAAAATTGTAAATGTGACGGTAGCAGGTTTCTTTAAGTACCGGTGGTACCGAGGTCCCGTTCAAACCCGGTTCTTGACGAGGACGGAATCTCAAAGTCCAGTACGTCATGAAAATGAAACTTTGAAAATATGGACAGTCATGGAATTAGTCAAAGTTAGCATAAATTAATCAAATCAAATCTTCGTATGGACCAGTATCTGTAAATGTTAAGCCGCAAAAGTTGTTTAAACTATAAATCCGTGTTCTGCGCGTCTCTGTGTGAATGAATGAATGGCAGAGACGTGACGGGTTTGTTTACTACATAGACTGAAGCGCATGACGCTTGCATTAATTTCAGCATCTGAGCGTCAGAGTTCTCTCTCCATCAAGCGATCTGAACTTTTCAGTTAATCTCAGTGGACGCACAGCGCACCTCCTGTATTTGATGCTCTGTAAACTCTGTGTGAAGGCGCACGACTTTACTGATAGCGCTGTTTCTCACACATGCAGAGAGAGAGAGAGAGCGAGAGTCTTACCACGCTGAATCGACACGCTATATGTAAACTATTCTTTGTTGTCTTCTCCTGTCAAAATAATGGAGTTCATTTAGAATTTTTCATATTTTTCGAACAAGAAGATATGCCGCTTTTTCCGGTAGTGGGCGGAGCTAATGCGCAAATGGCAATTTCATTGGCTGGCGCTCATCTATAGACCCTTTTTATAGTTGGTAAACAAGGTGACGTATTTGTGTGGGCGGGGCTTAGCTGGAGGCAGAAAGATTCCCCTCAACACTTGAACAAACGGTAGCTAGCGAGTTTTCTTAGCTTGTTTTTTTAACAATGGCTGGAGAAAATCTGAATATATCTGCTTTATCTGAATATTTAACGTCACTCACTGTCCGGGACCACGATAATTATTTGAAAAAGTTAACTTTAACGGACGGAACCAGATTGGGCGACCCGTACACAATCACTCATTGGATGGACGATCTGACAGGATTACCTCCGATTGAGTGGCCTGACATCTACACTTACCTGATAGAGAAACCGAGCGTGTATTAATTATAAATTAATTATAAACTTTCTGTATTTATTCTTTCTTACCATGTTCTTAAATTCCGGTCACAATTAATCACAACAATGTATATAAAATGTTCTCCGTCGATTCTGGCAACCAACAACACAACAAGACGACATTTTAAGCTCCTTGAGTAGCCGACCCTGTGTTGGTTTGTATTAGCTGCCTCCAGTTTTCCGTTTGTTTTGCCTCCAGCTAGCGCCGTGACGTACCTGTGACGTCCGCGCAAAAGGGGTCTATTACCGTCCCTGTTTTGATTTCAGCAAATCAGTTTGACCGAACGCAGACAACATGATTAATATTCATGAACCCAGCACTTCATCATTCCATAATGCATTGTATCTTGTTAGTGTGGTAGTAAAATTAGTAGTCGTATTATCTTTTAATAATAATACGATCTATTACTATTTCTTTACAGAAACCCTCAATGACCAAAAATATCTTTAAGCATCACCACCAGTCTTAAGTTCAGTTTAAAATGACAAATATGCTTTCATTAAAAGTTCATTTTTACATAAAGGCATTGTGCTACTAAATGTTACTATTATTTAGTAAAATGTATGTTATACTGCTACAAATTTTTTAATTTTTAAAGAAATAAATCACAAAATATTTCTTCCATGTTTTAATTTTAATAGCAAATCCCCTTTATTTACCAAAAATAAAATGTTTAAATTTCATAAATTAAAAGACAAATTAAATTTGGGTGAAACTTGTTTATTGTTTTTCATAATTATATAACTTGTAGAAAAACTTTAAACACAATTGTAAATAAGGTTTATGTAAACCTTGTGTGTGTTTTGACAGTATTAGCACGAAAGTTAAATTAGTCCAGTAATCAGGAGCTGTTCGACAGGGATTTTAGTGAGATTTAGTGTGTTTTTCCCTTTTTTTTTTTATTTAAAGACTAATTGATTTTAGATTTATGTTTTTCAGTAAAACATTTTCTTGATTCAGTTGTAATTTTAAAAATTAAACATTTGAAACTTTTTTTAGGGGCCATAACATTTTTTTTTTCCCCAAATTCTAGTTTCATTTTTCTAGACTTATAATTTTAATACTAATTTATTATCAGAAACCGTTGTAATCAAATAAAGGCATAAAATGTTAATTTCACTGTATTTAAAGTTTTTATACGTTTATTTTCGCTTTAAAAAAAAATGTAATTTAACAAATTTAAAAAATGTATTTATAAAGTGTAGCATTGATAATATATTGCTATCATAATTTTTTCATGGTAATCAGAAAAGCCCATGGAGGGGTAACTTTTGACAGAATCGCACATTCAGGAAGGGAAAAGCAAAAAATATCAAACATTATCAATGTTATCAAAAACGGTCATACTAAACATTTATTTGAGTGCTAGACAAAGTTATCATCTATATAGCAATTGTTTTTAATGAAAAATTTAATGAAATTTATAATAAATATAAAAAAAATAGTGAAAATGACAAAGCACTTAACTGAATAACATAATATAAAAAAAATATATATATATATATATAGTAAATACAAAATTAAAAGACTTAGACTTAAAATTAAAAATAAAATAAAATGTCTCGTCAATTAACAGAAGTAAAATAAGTTTATAGTAGTATAAATGGTAGTTTTGCTAAAATTGAAAAAAAAAATCACAGCTAAATATAAATATTTAAATTTTTTTAAAGTTTTAGTTTTTCAAGAAAATATAAAAAATATATAATAATATTAGTAAACACTATAAAGATTAAAAATACTAAAGTTTTAGTTTTAATGAATTAAAAGTAAGATTACATTTTTTTTAACTTGAACTAAAAATGAAAACTGATAATATTAAAATATCTTGAAACATTAATAAATACTATAATAGTGTATAAATAATATTAAAATATCTTTGTGTCCATCATCAGTCTAATAAGGGTAACGCAACTGTTCATTCTGATCAAATTGGTTAAGAGATTGATTATCAGAAAATACTTCTGCCTTTCTTTTTAATGCAATTATAATTAAAGGGAACTAAAGCATTCAGAAAAGCACACCAAAACACAGTCTCTAACTGGATTTGAGGGAGAAATTGAAGTGTTTAGTCATTGATATTTGCACTAGCTCTACTTGGTGTGTAAGAGTTCATGATCCCCATCGTGTCTCTGACTGAATCTGCTTCACAAATCCACTCTCAGTGATCGAGGGGTCACCGGAAGAGAATCTATTTCAGTCGAGTCTGATGTGTGTGTGATATGAAGACAGCAGCTTTCATGTGTGTTCGTGCGTCTCTGAACTGTGTGTGTGTGTGTGTTTGATGCAGCTGACAGAAGGAGGAAAGGCAGCGAAAGCCAAGATCAGCGTCGGGGACGTGGTGCTGTCTATCGAAGGCATTGCAACGGAGAGCATGACACACCTGGAAGCACAGAATAAAATCAAAGCCTGTACGGGAAACCTGAACCTCTCGCTGCTGAGGTAACACACACACACACACACACACACACACACACACACACACACACACACACACACACACACACACACACACACACACACACACACACACACACACACAAGAAACATTTCTGATTATTATCAGTGTTGAACACTGTTATGCTGCTGAATATTTTTGTGATGCACATTATTTAAAAGAAAACAAAATTAATAATTTATTCATCAAGGATCCATTAAATTGATCAAGAGTTACAGTAAAGACATTTATAACATTAAAAAAGATTTCGGTTTCAAATAAATTAAATTCTTCTGAACTTTCTGTTCATCTATGAATTCTGAAAAATAAATGTATTATGGTTTCCACAGAAATATTGAGCAGCACAACTGTGTTCAACATTGCTAATAATCTTCATGTTTCTTGAGCAGTAAATGATCATATTATTCTGATTTCTGAAGATCATGTGACACTGAAGACTGGAGGAATGATGCTGAAAATACAGCGGAGCATCACAGAAATACATTACACTTTAACACAGATTCACACAGAAAACAGCTGATTAAAATCATAATAATATTACACATTTTTACTGTATTTGTGATCAGACAAATACAGCCATGGTGAGCAGGAGAGACACATAAAAAAACCTTCTGATCATTAGTTTCCCCACAAACTGCGTCTTCTCCGAGTTCTCTCTTTGAAATCAACCCCACAGTCGTCCGGATGCGATCAGGGATTGTGTAAATACGCCAGCAGATCCGTCAGAGCAGAAGAGCTGTTTGTGCTGGAGCTCTTGGCTGGGTTCGTCTCTCCAGGGGTCTCTTCCCACGACGGGACACACAGGATCTAATGCGCTCAAGATGTTGGGATCTGCACATCAGCTCTGTTTCTTCAGAGAGTTGATCTTTCATCACAGTTATAAGAAAGTCAATCTAAAAGTGCTGATTTACAATTAAAGGAACATCAACTCTTCCTTTACTCACACGCATGTTATTCCAGACCTTCTTAAGCTTTAGATCATTTACATTCATGCATTCCAGCGGCAGGTGCTTTTATCCAAGGTTATTTTTATCAGTTCATGCACTCACTGTTCAGTTCATTATTTCATTGCTAAATCTAAAGTGAGTGCACATGCAATCAAGCTTCCTAAAGGTTAAAGATTAAAAATTATCCTCTAATTGTTATAAAAGTCAGTATATAGCAACTTACTATATGGCTATGGCTACCAACTTTCTTTAAACTATTTTTTTATGATCCACAAATTGTGTAAAGAACAGGCGTAAAAGAAAAATGGCATTAAATGTTACATGCACTGCAAAAAAATTAATGTCGTCTTCAGTATTTTTGTCTTTTTTCCCAGTACAAATATCTAAACATCCTTAAATTTAAGATGCATTTACTAGAAATGTAAAATTAAGATATCTATTTCTGAGAAATGTAACAAAATTGAGGAAAGCGAGAAAACAAGTAATGAAGATCGATTGGAAGTTGTTTTTATTTTCAAAAAAATGTTCCTTAAATGTTCTTTTCTTAAAGCCTTCAAAACCCCTTTTGTTAGAGCAGATTTCCTTCATTGAAAAGAGATGCGAGTGGAAAAAATGCTTTTTTTTTTGTTGAGTGATCTGTTCTTTTAAATGTCTGTTGCTGTGTCGATTCAAGGCAGACGAATTCAAGAGGATGTAGGTTTAGTTTTTGAGCTGTAGCTGAAGCTGGTTTCTCAGCGCAGCTCACATTCTGGAGTTATGTGCTCTTTTAAAGGACGTTTAGGGAAGAGAGATTGTGCAAGAGCTCTGGAATCTCCCATTAAAGTCTTTTAGTGCCGTTTTCATAGCTGTTGAACATTTGTCAGAATATCTGCAAAGGCTATCAAACGGCACTTAAGCTTTAGTATGAAGATAACATGGCATTAGGAAGAGCAGCGTTTGCTCAGAGATCCCAGAGAGCTGCTTGAACCCAAACCTCCCAGAATACCTCCGTCTGAACGTCTCAGTGTCTGAGCACGTCTCTACGGGTTTGAAGTGCTTTAATGTGAAGTGCTTTAATGCACTTGTTTGGACGTTAATGAAGTTGAATTAGTTGTGTTTGTACTTGTGGTGAAAAAAATAATTTTGTTACCATTTGCTGTCCATTGTATTGTTTCCAACCATCTGTACAAGATTTGGATAAAATTTATTGTTTCATTTTTTTACATTCTTTTTTTTTTATATTATTTGTATTCTATATTTTAATTATTTAATTTGGTATATAATAAAAATATATATATATTTGGATCAATTATATTTCGCACGGAGACACAAAAACTATACATTTCCCCATGTTTTCTTTTAATTTATAAAATGTTAATTCTTGGTTTTGTTTTTTTTATTAATCATAATTTTTATTTGTGGGTGAACTAGTGATTTAATGAGGCAAATCAATCACTCTCATAGTTCCTCATTTTGATACTCCTGATCTATTCAATATGACATTCATGTCTTTCAGTCATCGTCTGGAGATGATCATTGGTTCAGATGATTTTTCATGGACGCTCTTGTTGTAAATGCAGATGACAGGTTCTGTGTTTTGTCTCTTGAGGTGGTGAAACGGCTCAATCTGTGGTCAAAGCGTCTGGATAAATCAAAGCTCCTTTCGTGCCGCTTCAGAGCCGATCATCCATATCCAATCCAAATTTGTACTGTTTTGTTTGCATCTCCAGATCATTTCAGACCACATGTTGCTCCGCTTCTCATGCGTTCTTAAGGATGTTTCCCGACCGTGTTGATGCAGTGCTGTGTGAAGCATGTGTTTGGAGGAGTACCTGAGGTTTGGGACAGGTTTGGTTCACGTCTCAAACCGCCGTCACCTGCTGGACGCTGCTGTTTCTGGGAGGTTCAGGTCTGCGTCGGCTGTTTTTACACAAATTTAAACACTGTTGTCTAGAAGTGTGTGCAGATGTAAGTAGTTTTTGTCTGATCATTAGATATCCTTTCCCACTGACAAAAGCAAAGTCTACAGCCTTTCTTTGTAAGAGAGATTTCCTCAAATCAGTGGAAATGTGGCACCGACATACTGATTCAAGATTCAAGATTTTTATTCGTCAAATACACAATTATATAGAGTTAGGTACGCTCCATCGACAGTGCAATTATTAAAGAAAACAACACAGATGAAAATATACATAAATAAAGCTATAAAAAATTTAATAAAAGTGAACAATAAAAATATGTATACTGTAGAATTAAATATAGAATAGAAAACGTGCATGAAAGTACACTGTAGTCTTAAATATTAAGATACCCGGGAATGTGCAAACAGGTTGACACTGTCAGTGCGTCAATGTGAGGTAGAGAGTAATGAAGATCTTACTGATCAAGTGAATATTAATTGGAGACATGAAGATGTTAAGAGTCTGGTTTTGAGTTTAAGAGAAACTCCTCCTGAGTCTCTCAGTTTTTGCCATCAGGCTGCAGAAGCGCTTAACAGATGGCAGCAAAGTGAAAAGATAGTTACTGGGGTGGACGGAGTCCTTGATTTTAACAGCTCTGCTTTTGCAGCGTTTGAGGTAGATGTCCTGCTCAGCTAAGCGCACAACTCTCTGCAGGGCTTTGCAGTCTTGACTGGAGCTGTTCCCATTCCACACTGAGTCAATACACTTTCTATAGCCCCAGAATAGAAAGTTTTTAGGATTGCTGGTGAGACCCTGAATTTCATCCAGATGGTACAATCTTTCACCTACTTTCGGTGAGGAAATCAAGAATCCAGTTGCATAGTGAAGAATTCAGGCCGAGGTCCATAAGATTAGAGGCTAGCTTTATGGGGACTTTAGTATTGAAAGCTGAGCTATAGTTGATAAATAGCAGCCTGTTAATGCTGTTGATGTGTGTGGATCTATTGGGGCGATAGGCAAACTGAAGAGGGTCCTAAGTATCCGGGATGGAGGAGCAGATTTAGTTTTTAACCAGTCCATCGAAGACCTTCATGACCGTTGATGTGAGGGCAACTGGACGATAGTCGTTCAGACAAGAGGGTTTATTGTTCTTAGGCACAGGGATGATCACAGATTTTTGGAAGGACGTGGGAACCACTGAGGTAGCAAGACTCATTAAAAAAGGATGTAAACAAACCAGGACCGAACACGGCCCGAAATCCCATCAGGACCTGCTGCTTTCCTGACGGTCACTCGCTTTAGAGCCGAACCTCGTCCTCCGACACGGTGATCACATGATGATCGCTGATCTGACTGCTGCTTCCTGATTCGCTGATTGTTAGGAGTAGTAGCATTGTTTATGTATTTTTCATTTTATTCTATATTTTAATATTTTTGTGAAAATTAACCATTAGTAATTGTTTGGGAAACTTTTGCAATTGTAACACACAGTTTTCCCAAAGCAACTTTTGATAAAAAGATAAAAAATGCGTTCCTCTTGAAGTGCATGTAGAGAATTGACTCTATTTGAAGCTGTACGATTCTTTGTGAGCAGTCGTTCCTCATTCCTGTGCTGAAAGTGCAGCGTGTGTGTGAAGGGGAATCATTAAAACAGAACAAAGTTGGTTTTTCAGACCTTTATGAGGCACAGGAGAACCGCTGCCTGTCTGAACTCTCCTGTGCTCCACAGACTCTTATTCTCTCTCCAGTCTAATACACGTCAAGTCTCCATGATTCCAGCGTTCAGAGAGTTATTAACCCCGCAAGCTTCAGTCAACATCAAATACTTCTGCAGTCTGTGAAACAGCAATAAAAACACTTACTGATCCATTGTGTGTTCAAATGAATCATGTGAGTTGATATGCATTTCATGTTGATTTGAATCACGTGTTCGTTCAGGAACAGCAGATTTAATGAAACCGAAAATATGGCTGTTCCACAGATTCTTCTTCTTGTGGAAACGGTAGCAGGAGCACAGCCGCTCAAATCTCTGAGCTGAAACGCAGATAACGTGGCTCTCTCAGCTTTCGTTTGGCTCACAGCTTATTGTGGAGCGATCTGGATCAAATCTGTTCATTTCCTGTCGAGCTGACGCTCCGCTGTTTTCATCCAGGGTTCGCACAAGATGCTTGAAGCACTTGGATTTGACTTTTTTTAAATATGAGCATGTAAAACCCTTGAACACAGCCATATTTATGAAACCGTATATCAGTATAGAGTTAGTGGTGAAATCTTTGATAGTGCTTGCATTATATTATATGCATTGTTTCTTGCATCTTGGGTTTCATTTGGGAACGCATGTTAAGTCTGGCGCTCTTTGTGTTGCACTGTTATCATTGACACACACTGATTATTATTGTCTCATTGTTAGTGCAGTATATATATATATGAATGTAGTCATACTAAAGCCGTTTTTCACTTGGGTCTCGTTATTACTAATACTATCAGATTACTCAATTTTAGCACAATACGTGGATTACTTGAATAAAAATTTTACTGATCCAAATTTTATTTTATTTTAGTTTTTTTTTTTTTTTATATTGCCGCACTACTAATAGCTACGAACAAATAAAATGACAATGGCATTAAAATTTTACTGATAAATTTTAAAAAAAATTAATCAAAAATATATTTAATGTGGCAGATGTATTTCTTTATTTTAGTTTATATTTTAACAGTTAGAACAAAGTTTTAACACTGATTTGTTGTGGATTTATATTTCTGCAAAGTTTGACTAATGTGCCATAACTGTTATTTACTCATAAAATATAAAATCAAGCTGTGAATATCAGTGAAAATAAGTCTAATGATTTCCGCACAATCTATTTTACAGTCTGGCTCTCTTTACAGCCTTTTCTTAAGCTACCACACGTCTTCATCCTGTAGAATCATCATTATTTGATTGTGTTATATCTGATGTTTTTATTTCCATTGGATCCCGCTGGAACTGATAATGTCTTGGAATGACATCTTAATCTTGAAATGTCATTTGTGGTATATTAGTTGTTGTTGAGCTCTGCGCGGCTTGGACTGGGAAAGGAAAAGTAATTTTCCCTGCATAGCTTTCGGTGCGTCAGAGGATGGAAATGAAGCTTTATAAGCACAAAAACAGATCTCATATTCATCTTCCTCCTCAGGTTCATTCGGCCTGCGGCTCAAACATCTGTGTGTGTGTGTGTGATATGAGTTTCAGGACTCGTAGTCAAACACCCGCTGTGCTCATGAGCTCAAAACTAGATTTCATTTGATTTATTAAAATAAAGAATTTCACACACAAAAAAAAAAAATCTAGTTTACTTTTTTGTGGTTTAAATTATTTTTTTATTTTATTGCATTTGACACTTTTTTTTTTTTTTTATTAAAAATGATTTATATTAAATTTTAATTTAATTAAAATTAATAATGTCGTGGTTGGGTATGGTTTTGGTACAGCATGAGGAATAAAATAAATTAAAAAAATGTTTTAATATTAAACATATAATTTTATATTAAATTATAATTAAAATGTTTTATATATTTATCTCTCTCTCTCTCTCTGTCTGTGTGTGTTTGTGTATATAAATATAAATCTTTTTATATGTATTTTTAAAATGCAAATAAATCTCAGTCTAATAAATAAAAAATGTTATAGCATTATTTTATTGGTTGTATTTTAAATAATTGCTTAATTATATTTTTTCTTTGTAGTGTTACGGTTAGATTAAGTCTGTATATTTATATTTTCATATAAAAAAAGTAACTATTGTAGGTTGTACATACTTTTGTGAAGTTTTTTTTTGTATTTTATAAAATATTATATTTTATTAATGTATTTTTGTATTTAATGTTTAAATTTTTGACATTTTATTTCCTATATGTTTCTTTTAGTTTGAAGTTCTATAATTATCTTCACACAAAATCACATGAACTGTATGTAGGTTGTACATGTATTATTGCGTGTGTGTGTGTGTGTGTGTGTGTGTGTGTGTGTGTGTGTGTGTGTGTGTGTGTGTGTGTGTGATGCGGTGCAGAGAACAATGCGTCTGTCTGATGATTATGTCTCATATGTAGTTTTGTTCCTCTGCAGTTTTTTCAAGTGTGTTTCCTGGAGCGTCTGTTGGTTTGTGTTGTGTGTGTTTGTCGTGTCTCCTGTCGCAGCTAATCGCGCAGAAATAGTTGTTATTTGTGCTGTTTGATTTGATGACGTTAGTTTTGCAGAAATAACACATTCAGCTTTCACAGATGAAACTTGCTTTCTCTAACTGGATGTGAACGCTAATTTAATATGTGTAGTAAATCACAGTCACCTGCTGGATCTCTATTAGATCTTATCTTACTCCAAACGACACATATCAGTGAAAAGGAAGCTATTCTTGAAGAGCATGTTGTGTTGAAGCGTGTCTCTGAGTTCTTGGTGATTTTGATGTGGACGCTGGGCATTAATAGTGTTTCACTGCAGCTGTCCAGTGTTCACACACACACACACACACACACACACACACACACACAGTGGTGTGAAGTCTGACTACGCTCTCATAACACACTCTTTCTGGCCGTCAGACAATAATCGTGACACGTGTTGTCCAGTGTCTTTCACCGCATGCTAAAATCCTTTCCAAGAGTTTTTATTTTATTGAAGGCAAGATATTTTAGTGTTTCACAATCCTTTGTACTCTCTGAACACGGTTTGCCTTTGTTCAATCATTTTATTTAATTTAACTTTTTTGTTTTGTTTTAGTTTAAGATTTATTTTATTTTAATTTACTTTATTTTTTTAAAGATAGGAACTGCAGTTTGACATGGTCTACTTCCACACTGCTTTTTTTTTTTTTTCTTTTTTTTTTTATTGCATTTTTACGGATTTTTTCATTTCATTTTCTTTCCCTGTTTTCTTTTTTTTTTTCTCATATTTTTTTATATTTTTTTTGTATTTCATGTATTTTTTTCCTATTATTTTTTTTTCCTTTAGTTTACTTGATTCTACATTGTATTTTAGTTTTCTTTTATTTATATTTATTTATATTTTATATTATGTGGTATAATATATATATAATATATAATATATATATTATTTTTTATTATTTATTTATTTATTTATTTTTTATAGCTTTTTTTAAATGCTCTTCTGTTCCAACATGGTTTTCTCCTGTGCTGTCTTCGTTGTGCTCAGATGCTGTTGGTGTAGTTTGTGTTCGTATGGACAGGATGGTTCTTCACAGACAGGATCTGTAGATTGATCTTCTGATATGGAGGTGATCGAGGACGTGGCATGGATTCACAGAGTCACAGCAGTTTTTAGGAAGTGTGGCCAGTTTGTCGCCTGCTCGAGGACGGATGTTATTTATGAGGAATGTTGATGCGGATTAATGAGGACAGATGAAGCCGTAGACCGTGTGACGAGAATCAGCTGATAAATGAGAGCGTAAAGTACCAGTCTTCAGTGTCACATGATCTTCAGAAATCAGAATAATATGATGATTTACTGCTCAAGAAACATTTCTGATTATTATCAGTGTTGAACACAGTTGTGCTGCTCAATATTTCTGTGGAAACAGTGATGCATTTTATTTTCAGGATCAGGAAAAGTGATGCAAGACGTGATGCATTTTACCAATAAGAAGACTTTTCTTTTTCTTTTTTTTTTATGTTTTAATGGACATATGCCTTGTGGAGGGATTTCTCCCATTAGTTTTTCTTAAAATCTGATTTAAACTAGATCCTAAACGTGGATCTGCTCCTTCAGTGTCATAAGAGAGCTAAAAGTGTGTGTTTTAGTCTCCTCTGAGCCTCCGAACCAGCCAAAGTTTGCTCTGTTTCTCAGTTTCTCAGTTTATTTATTTAATAGGGACCATGCATGTTCATGTACATTGTTGTAAACCATGTAAATATGCCAGAATTAGTAAAAAGATACTATTTTTCATCTGCAGTCCCTAGGCCGGTGACATAAAAACGAACAAAAAAATAAATAACCAACAATCATATAACATTCAATCATTATGACAACAATACACAAAAATAAAAATATACATCAACAATACAAACAAACAAGACAAAAATTCATAATAACATAATAACAATTGCGACCAACCACATCTAAAACAATAGTCCGCGCCCACACAATACACATGCATGCACCATGCACAATCATCCCGCATACATAAATACACACACACGCACATACACACTCAAGATCTTTACTTATCCATGCGTAAATTATTCACACCTATATACAACATAGACAATGTATAAATGTACATACAGTATATACATGTAAATATTTATTAAATAAATAAATGCATATGTGTGCATTCATATACACAAAGCAACTACACAGAGCACACACAAATACACCATGCAAACACAAACCTCCATTCCGGACGCGATCAATCGCGACCAGTTCCCCCAGCATTAATGATTAAAGTTACAGTTAAAAGTGAGTACATGTCTGATTATCTAAGAGCCACTGTTTTAATTGAGTTTTAAAGGAGGTGAATGAAGGACACTGGTGTATCACAAGGGGCAAGCTATTCCAAAATTTTCCACCTATTATTGATATTACATTTTGTCCAAAGGTGGTACGTCTAAATGGTATCATACAGTCCCCTTTTATAGAGGCCCGTGTGCTCTGGGAATCTCATTTGTCACCTCAGACACTTCACCATGTTTTCTCTCAGTGATTGCGGCTCATCAGAGTCTGAACTGGTTGTTTTACGCTGTGAAGACAGTTTGTGTAGTTATTCCTGCGCGGCCTTCGGCTCTTGGCAGTGCTGAACAGGGCATGCTGGGATTGAATGCCATAGTTTGCTCTCTGCTTTATTTATGGCCATGTAATCTAGCGTACAGTGGAAGGTGCAGTCGGTGTGAATGGCAGCCAAATATCATTATTCAAACTAGATCTCGCACACACACGCACACACACACACACACACACACACACACAGACACAGATATATCTTCTCTCAAACTTTGGGACATTAATTCAATTTTGATTCAATCAGAAGATCATTACTCTGCAATCATGAGTTCTTCTGTTAAACATCTGTCTTGTCTTTGCAGATCTTCCAGTATCACTAAAACAGACACTTCGAAGGTATGTAAACTTCAGACTATGTAATTATATGCAATGTGTGTCCTAACCAGGCGCTGGTAATGTGGCAGTAAAATAAGTGTTTAAATCTACAACAGAGCGCTAATTATTACCAAAAAGCAACTCATGATTAAGCTCTTTTAGATGTTGTTTTTATTTTATTTTTTACATTTTATTTAAATTTGTATTTTTTATTTATTTTGTTAATTATTTATATAATTTTTATATTATTATTATTATTTTATTATTTTCCTTATTTTATTTTATTAATTTTTTTTTTTTTTTTTTTTTTTTCAGTTTAGGGCAAGGTTGGATTTAGTCTGTAGTCTTTATAATTAGCCTTATATGAACACAAATTATCTATCATATATCATTTATATTCTATGTTTGTGTGTGTATATATATATATATATTGTAAACTGTGTGCAAGGAAAATTTTTTACCAAAACAAATGCCTTTTTAATCATATACAGGCATCATTATGTAGCTGATGACAACAACAAAGTAGTTCTCCATGTTTGATGTACTATAAGCACATTAAATAACCTGACAGAATAAAAATGTATGGCCTTTTTCTAATAAAAAGGTGTCTATATGACATTGTAATAGTAATGCAAAATACTTTATGAAATGACAGAATCACAGCCATTAAGAGTGTATTTTAATACACCGTGATGTTTGAACCAATTACATGCACTAGGGGCGGGGCCTATCTGTGCATTGTGACAGATTATAAATGAGGCAACCAATCAAATGTGACGTCACTTTTGTGTCTTTGCATCTCGTCTGGTGAGGACACACATGAGATCTGCTGCATGGGATTCTGCTGCCCTCATTACAGTCCTTTAGCAGGAGAAGATTTCAGTTATACCCTCGCATTTATTATAGTTAACTCAAGCAAAAACTACAATAAAACATTATTTCATTTGAGCTAGTTTGAAAGGCATTTTCATTTAGTTTAACTTGATGTGCTAAAATAACTAAAACTGAAATCAAAATGAAAAACTATAAACACATTTTTTTAACTATAGACAAAACAAAAAGGACAAAATGACACAACTGTAATATAAGAACGTAAATGTAAACTAATTCGAAGCATTTAAAAACTATAATAAAATATAAAATAACATTTGATTCACAGATTATGAATAAAATCGGTATAGATGTATTTTAAAAAAACTAATTAATGTGACAAAAACACAACAAAGTTACTTTTAATAGGAAGAAATTTAGTGAATTTATTTTTATTAGTTATTTATATGTCCACATATGTATTTTAATATTTTAATTTTGTTTTATGTATTAAATAATATGATTATAAATTATATATTTAGTACATAAACATGAACTTAATGAAAATGGAAACTAGTTAAAAAAAATTATTTACAGCTTTTATAATTTGAATGCATTTGTAGTAACATCAATTTTCTTTTATGGTTTCAGTTAACTATAATAACCCTAATGTGAATTAAATGAATGTACATTTCCTGTAATGAGTCAGTCCTGCGAATGAACTGGCCACAGACTGAAGTAAGTGTTCTGTAGGGCTGTAATGAGGGAGTCCTGCATGCGTGTGCCGTGTGACGTGAGCGTGTGTTGCATGTGTTTCATCACATCTGTAGGGGGAACCGCAGGAGATCATAAAGCCGGTGCCCATCAGCCAAACACCTGGGGCCTCCACCGGCCCCGCCAGCATTGCTTATAATAAAACCGCTCGGCCCTTTGGTGGAACGACTAACACGGTCAGATCAGTCAGTCCCAAAGCCTCCATCCCCTCCGCCTCGTCTGCCTTCACTCCAGCCACTCCCACCCAGCAGCATGGCTCCGCCCCCAAACCCACCTCTGGTCACTCCCCCTTTGCTAACTCCTCCTCCACACCCTCCTCTGGCTCCTCCTCCCCGGCGAGAGTGATGGCTCCACCCCCGGCCCCCGTCGCCCCTCATTCGTCCGTCTATAACACGCCCATCAACCTCTACTCCAATGAGAACGCGTGTGAGGTGGCCTTGGGCCAGAGGCGTGGCCTGCTGGAGAGCAGAGCCCCTGGGGAACAGCACAACGGGTAGGTGGGGCTTCAACCGGCCAATCAGAAACTACTTCCTGTTCTTCAGACTTCTGTTTCCTGTGTTTATTCTTCCTCACTGTTCTCAGTGGGGTGTCTTTGTGTTGTTCAGAAAGGGTTTTAATGGTGTGACAAAGGAATATTTTGAGTTATTCTGTTTGTGACGCTCTCGATTTAAAACCTGAGGAACCGAGCTTTTATCTTAGTGTAATTAAGATAAAACCGGGAGACTAGTTTTTATTAATATTTAGATTTTTATTTTGTCCGTTTTTTTTTTTTATTATTATTATTAATTTGTATGTTATTTTATAGATTTTTAATTATTATTTTAGTTTGTTTAGTACCATTTCAGTATCAAATTAAACTAATTGTAAAAGAGAGATGTTGAAAAAACTAAAATCAGTAAAAAAAAAAAAGATAAATAATAAAAACAGTAAAAATCTGTAAAAACTGAAAAAAGTGTGTGTGTGTGTGTGTGTGTGTATATATATAAATATACACACACACTGTATGTCAGTTTAAGTCTGTTTTATTTTAAAGCTTTTTATGGTTTTAGTGTTAGTTAAATATATTTACCATGGGTCCAATAAAAAAACTTCTTATTTATTTTATAAATGTTTTGTTATTATTATTATTATTATTATTATTATTATTATTGTTGTTGTTGTTGTTTAATTTTAATTAAGTGAATCATTAAATTATTTATTCTGATTCAAAGTAATGTATTAATCTTAGTACAACTGTAGTACTATTCATAATATTCAATTAAAATAGAAATTTAAAATTAGTAATTTTGCTAAAAAAAAATATCAGTGTGATTTCTTGGCACACAAGAATCTATTTTTTTAAGTTTTTGTTAGTTTTTTACCTTTATTAAACACATTAACATTACGCCATTATTTGAGGAATAAAAATGGCAGATTATTAGTTCATAAGTACATTAGGCACTGTTTAGAAATGTCATGAATGTAATTTCTGCTCCACTAACATCACCAAACTGAATTAAAGATGTAAAGGTTTCCAGAACCATTTAATTGCTTTTTATTGGTCAGACAGACAGGAAGTCCCGCCCCAAACCCTCATTATTGGTTGAATCAGTGTTTCTGCATCATGCTGCTACAACAAACTAGAGCTTTCAGAACTTTAATGTCACACTGTTGCACTCAACCTACCTTAACATCTCTTTCAGAAGATTTGATGTTTTATTAGATACTGTACATTATCTTTGAAATATCTTCTCAGCTGGTTGAGAATCCATGCATGTAATTCAGCTGGGATTCAAATCAGGAATATAAGTCTTGATTAAAGCACCTAAACATGTCAAACATGTGTTATTTGAGTTGTGAGGAGTCTAAACCTTGCGTTTGATGTGGGACTATGGTTTCAGACGGATGACTTCTGCTCGTCTGATGCTGGTGTATAATTGCTGTTTGTTTGAGTTTGCTCACATAAACAGTGCTTTATGGATGATTACATCACACTCCTTCAGTTTTTATGATCTTCTGTGGGAAGCGAGAGCCTGTCACAATTGCTATTCATAGAGTTGAAGCTGTAAATGAAGCAGAATATTGTCTCTAGAGAAAGGGAATCGCAGTATCCTCACACAGCTCTCTGGGGGAAACTGGAAGTCAATGTGTAAAGGGATGGTTTTCTGAACCTCGTACCAAATCTGTGCTGTTAGTCCTTACAGGGCGATCACACCAGACGCCACTTGCGCTAATAAATGATGCTTTTCGTGCGTAGTTGGACATTTTGAGCCTCCGCTTGCTACGTCATAATCACGTCACTTCTAGAGCAAGCTGATCGATTAATGCGGCATGATTTTTCACCAAAGTTTAGATTTTTCAACTCGTGCGAATCACGCATTATTCGCATCAAAACGTACAAAAAGCTCAATTCGCTTTGCGTCATTTAATTGCACCGCAGGATGTCCATTCACGTCTTTGCATTGACTTAACATGTCACAATCACTCGGGCATAACGCTTCATTCGCTTCTGGTGTGAATGCACCACTAGCCTCTTTTTATTTTTTTAAGTTTTTAAAATGTATTTTTTTTACTATTTTATATATTTATTTAATGTTGTTTTATTATTATAATGATTACTTTATTTTTATTATTCAGGCTTGAATATTAAATATTGTATTGTTAAAAATATTACATTATAAAATGTATATTTTAGATTGTATTATTATTATTATTAAATTGGATTAGATATTACATTTTTATTATTACAAATAGTAAATTATAAAGTGTATAATATTTTGGAATTTATTTCAGATATTCATAAAATAAATTATTGGCTTAAATATTACATTTTTATTAAAAACATATTAAATTATAACATGTATAATATTTTGTAATTTATTTCAGATATTTATTATTATTGAATAAATTGACTTAAATATTAGATTTTTATTATTAAAAATATTAAATTATAAAGTGTAATATATTTTGGAATGTATTTTAGATATTATTATTTTTTAAATTTGCTTAAATATTACATTTTGTTGTTACAAATATTAATTATAACGTATCATATTTTGTAATTTATTTCAGATATTTATTATTATTATTATTATTAAATTGACTTAAATATTACATTTTTTATTATAAAAAATATTAAACTATAAAATGTATACTAATTTGTAATATTCATTTCAGATATGTATTATTATTATTATTATTATTATTATTAAATAAAATGCCTTAAATTAAATTTTTATTATTAAAATATTAAGTTATTCAATTTCAATATTTTGTAATTACAGATATATTATTATTATTATTATTATTATTATTATTATTATTATTATTCATTTATGTGTTGTTTATTTTTATTTCATTTTAAAATATTGCACTTATTAAAGGCTTTATTTTTGTTATGCATTATATGTTAGATATTTTAATATTGTTTCATATAATTTTTTATTACTTGTTGTAGTAATAGTAGTAGTAGTAGTATTAATTGAATTATTTAATCTTTTACTGTTTATTTTTCATTTTGATTTAAATATTAAACTTCAGCATATATATATATATATTTTTTTTTTTTTCTTTTTGAAAATGTGTAGAAAAAGCAGACTTCAACAGTTCTCTCGTGTCTTCACCGTCTGTGCTCTTGTCTTAGACGTCTTGTATTTGCTCGCTCGCTGTAGTTTTGCCGTGGAAGTCAACAGCAGATCAAAGAAAGCTGCTAAAGCTTCATCTTGTGTCTGGAGCGAGCTCTTTCCCTCTCATGTGGTTCCTCTGATCCCACAAACACTTAACCGTGTGTCCACATGCTGAGACTCGGACTAACAAACGCTCGTTCTGCGCAGCTTCAGATGGATTGAGTTTTTAAAGGCTGTGAGAATTTGTAACGGGTCAAACATTTGTGTGAAATATTGCCGGATGTTGCTCGTGTCGTCTCTGCGTTCATGGATGCATCCTTCATAATATATTATTATGAGCTTCCAGTGATCGTGAAGTCAACCGGTCGAATCGTGACAGAATAAATAACTATCGAGAGATCCTCTCTCTTGGAGGAGTCATCATTTCAAAGCTCCTGTGACTTTGTGTCTTCTGTGAAACTCAAAAGGAGATATTTAGTTGAATGTTCATGCTTCCCTTTCCATAAAGTTTGTGTAGTTGCTGTTGAAAAGAAATGGGTATTTCACAGTTACGGAGAAACAAAGTACCATACTGAATTAATTATTAATTATTATTTTCAACCATTTTTACAGTGAGGGTTTGTGATATTTTTTTTATGATTTCTTATGTATTTTTGTTGTATGAACAGACACAGCTTTAAGATTTAGCTTCTCATCTTCTGTTGTGATGTGTGTTTATTTTGATAACATTTTATTTTAACTAGTGCTGTCAATCGATTAAAAAAAATTAACTAATTAATCGCACAATTTTTTAAAATTAATCGCGATTAATTGCGATTAATCGCAATTAAAAGACTGAAACTTTTTGGATATGTAAATGTAAAATGTAAATAATTAATGTAAACTCAAGACAAAGAAACTATTTAAATTAAAAATATGATTGTTTATTGGAATTTTTGTTTAACTTGTAACACAGATTTTCTCATGTAAACAACATACCTGCAATAAACCATCAATATCCTCCAAATTAACTGTTGGCTTGAAAGCCATATTTATTACAGAAATAAAAACACAGGCATGTAAGTACCATTTGAATTTCAAAACAATCAATGCCAATGAAAAACAAAAATGATTTCCATGTTGAATTCTAAGTGGACTGCAAAAAAATTCCAAAGTATAGTCATTGCCAGTGCTTTAAGTGGGCCGGTACACACCGGTACTCAGTACCGCCACTTCCAAATATAGCTCTTGAGCGTACCGCCACCTCTCCGTGCGGCCAGAACGTGCTTGTAGCGTACCGGTACGCTCATCTGGACATCTGTTTTAATAGAGGTTTTAACCTTTTACCTGCACTGCCGATTTTCAGAGCGCCCTTCACAATGCACGCTTCCTAATTCATCCCACCCAGAGCAGAAACTACATTACCCATTCACCCTTAAGTTATACAAGTGAATAGCGCGTGTGTCGCTTTTCCCACTGTTAAGTGTCAACAACTCAACGTGGCCGGAGAAGGTGTGTGAAACTCGTTGTGAGTTATACTAAAGCAAAATCTTGAGTATTTATTGTCTGATAAACATTAAAAACTGTCTGCGGAGGTTGAGTCGTCCTGCAGCCCCCGCTGGCTGTTCATTGGCTGCAGCATCTTTTTTCTAAGTTCTAAAAAAATACCGTAGACGGCAAGGCACAAATTTAGATATTCATTTATCTAATTAATCTATAGCCTATGCACAAAGACAATATGATCTTTTTGTCCCCTTTTTGTTTTAAAGCTTGATGAAGAGAGAGAGCGCAAGTTGCTGCAGCTGAGGAGAACAGTGATGCACGCGCACAGGAGTGATTGACAGTTCGCGGCACTGTGTACAAAAAATACTCCGCTACACAATTATTTCGTTATTTCGTTTAAGCTTATTAACGTTAGCGTTACAGAAAGGTCTGATTTACGCACTGTTACAGTCATACAGTCATAATGTTTCTTGTGGCAGACTGAAGAGTAAGCCGGCAGAGTTTTATACTGAAACTTTCCGTCTAAAAGTCCTTCCTTGGTCTTATCCATATTTCTTTGCACGCTGAACACACATAGGCCACAACTGGAAATAAAAAAAACTGCAGCCGCGTTAATTGCGTTATTTTTTAACGCGTTAAATATTTCAAATTAATCGAATGCGTTAACGCGCTAATTTTGACAGCACTAATTTTTATGATTTTGTTCCTTATTAGTAAGTGTTTAATTGTGTATTACTGAAGAGAGAAAGTGATATGGGTTTGGAACAACAGAAAGCATAGTAAATAGTTTCTGGGTGAAATATGCAGTAGTTGGAACATGATGATGCTGCTGTCTGAACAGGATTTGTGTGATTGGAAACATCAGTGAGTTGTTAAAGTTGAGCGTTTGGTTCCAGTTTTCCTCTTGGAGTCTGAGCTGATGACGTGTGTCTGCGTCTGTGAGGTGTTTGTCCTAAACTTGTGCGGTGCTTTCTGTCCCATCATCCCAAAGACCAGAGATCCCCAAAACAACATTGTGACTGGAATTTTTTTTTTTTTTTTGCAAGTATACATTTTTATTACTTAATTATTAGTTTTATTTGTTATTAACTGATTACATTATTAGTACAGTCATTATTTTAGTAGTTTATTTTAGTTGTATATTTTTATGATTTAGCTACTTCAGTAGTATTTTTTATTCCATTTGTTTTTATTTTAAATGTTATTTATTTTTTATTTATTTACTTTTACTGGTATTTTTTTATTTTGTTTTTTTTATGAATTCATTTATTAGTTATTATTAAATATTAGTGTTTTCTTTTGTTTTTATCTTTCTTATGATCTAATCACATTATTTATATTAGAAAATATATTTTAATTTAGCTTTTTTTGTGGTTTAATTACTTTGTGTTGAGTGTTTTGATATTATATTTTAATATTTTATTAATTAATTACTTTTATTATTAAAATTATTTTAATTTTACATTTTTGCAATCAAATTAATAGTAAATGTTTTATTGTTATTGTTTCTATTTTAAAATGTATTTATTTTAATTTGTATGATTTTATTTACATTTATTTTTAGTTTCAATTTATTATAATAAATTCATTTTAATTTTTTTAATGCACTTTAGTAGTAAGTGTTTTGATGTGTTTTTATTTTAACAGTGAGTCTTTGAGTTGCTGTTGTGTGTAGTGAGTGAATGTAGACGTGACGTGTGTGTTTCTTCTCATTAACGATGTAAAGCTGTCAGCTTCAGCAGGAATGTTTGTTAACTTCCCTGCGAGAGTTTCCAGCTGCGTTTACAAACTCAAACAATTAGTGTCTCGCAGACGCAGCCGGAGTGAGTTTGACTCGTGTTCTCACACAAATTAACACCATTAACTCACTGATGAGGGAAAGAGATGGGTCCGAAAACACACATGAAAGCTGGAGACGAGATGTGATCGGTGTGTGTGTGTGTGTGTGTGTGTGTGTGTGTGTGTGTGTGTGTGTGTGTGTGTGCGTGTGTGCGTGTGTGCGTGTGTGCGTGTGTGCGTGTGTGTGTGTGTGTGTGTGTGTGTGTGTGTGTTTGCATTGATGAAGTCATAGCATTTGTGTGTGAAGCCTGAAATTACTCAAACATTTTATATATATATAGATATAGATATCAAATTAATTTATTATTTGCTGTATATTTATTTCTAATTTTCCAGTATAGTTTTAAA
>NC_039252.1:17595424-17607924 GCF_003368295.1 Carassius auratus
TTTCAATGCAAGCGTTTCAGTCAAATGCAATTCATGCAATATTTCAAACCTTTAACCCACGGGAGAAAATCAGCCCAACACAACGTTTCAAAAGCAGCCCAATTCAGTGGAAAGAGTGTGGATTTGGCAACCCTGGATCTACAGGAGCTGCAGGAGGCAGATTTGACTGATCCCAGGGGTCAAGAGGAAAAACAGATGCCTGACCGATAATATTAGGGAGGAACACATGAGCTGTCCAGTTCTCTATTATAGATCAGTGGTGTGTGTGAGAGTCCTCAGGGTTTTGGCTGAAGGATGTTAGATGTGATGTGTTTCTTCACATATAAACCTTTCTCTGATCATCTCACGCCTCTGATGCTGCAGTGTTTCTCTCTCAATCTTCCAATAAAGCTTTTCTTTCATATTTCTGCATCTGATGCGTCTCTTCTTTCCTCTGTTTTCTTCTCTTCCTGAACTCTGACTGTTGAAATGGCACAGAAATGATTTCGTTTTTTGGTTGAGTGATAGGAGCAGACTCCAAGAGGAACATAATTCAGATTCTGTAAATCATGATATTATTCTGATTTCTGAAGATCATGTGACACTGAAGACTGGAGGAATGATGCTGAAAATACAGCGGAGCATCACAGAAATACATTACACTTTAATCAGTGTTGGGCAGTAACGGGTTATTAGTAACACAGTTCCTTTTGACAGTAACTAATACTGTAACGCATTACTTTTTAAATAAATTAACTCCGTTACCGTTACCATATGCTGCATTGTCCGTAAACAGGAAGACGCACTGTGTATATATACAGCATGCATGTTTCTCTAAATTGATTCTGAATAATTCAGATTGCTTTCATTTATTTATTTCAAAAAGTTCTGTGTTATGTTGTCCAATATTGATAGTTTTCATACTTAAGCTGTGAAAGGAACATTTTTAAGGGCTCAACACAACAGCTTTTATGATGCAGAAGCCACTTTAGTTTTTGATTCTGAATATATTATTCAGGTGTTTTGTTATTTATTTCAGAAATCCTTGTGATATACAATATTCAGTTTGTGCTGGTCTGACTCAATCAAAATAGTGTTTAAAAATTACTTTCTGTTTTACTTTGTGTTTGTAACATTAAAGAAAGTTCTTTAAAAAGTTACTTTTAACAGTAATGCATATTTCTTAGCAGAGGTGGGTAGTAACGAGTTACATTTACTTGAGTAATCTTTTGGGGTATCAAATATTTTTCGGAGTATATTTAAAGATGGGTACTTTTACTCTTACATGAGTAAATTTTTTGGGGGAAATCTGTACTTTTACTTCGTTACTCTGGGCGATGCTCCTCTCGTTACTTTATCTTAATGCAATAAATGTTACAAATTATTCAGTTTATTCCAACCGCGCCATCTACTTTTCTCTGGACAATGAGCGATGCCCATTCACGAATGATTCATTCTTTTGAGTCAATTCTGTTCAAAGGCTTGATCAAACCAGTTGGCAAACGAGTGAATTGGTTCATGAATCAGTTCGAATGAGTCGTTCAGTTCCCTGCCGCACGCGCTGAGCGTCAGAAGCGGTTCACTCAGAGTTATAACGTTTAACATCAGCAGCGTTGAAAACGTTTCTATGGAACTGCACTGTATTGAAAGCAGATCTGCAAAGGCTATTATTTGCTTGCGGTGGAGATCCTTATTAGATGAACACCGCGTGTGCTGTCTACTGTTTAACAGGTAATAACTTGGGCTACATTCGATTACAGTACACGATACCACTGTGACATTAGTTTGTTGTACGTGTGTGGCTTATAACAGAGGGGAGTCAAGTTGAATGCAGCTTCCAAAAGACAAAAAATAGCCGATTAAGATTTTATTAATTTTAATACAATCACACCGGTGCGAGTACGTTAAGCAAGTCATATCATCAGCTGCTAAATTCAGATCTGTGATCGCTTGCTGGCGCTGAGCCAGAGACAGACGTGTTTTTACAGCGCTGCGCATTAACCAATCACACACGATTCTGTTGAGCTTATTAAAGCAATGGCCAATCAGAGGCGCTCCGATGAGTCATCGCTGAAATGCCGGTGCTTCCTTCACTCGCTCACTGACTGAACACCTCTTTCTGGTGAATTCTCTCGTCAGAAACAACAAAGTGCAGATGTGTGTATGAATCTATAATTAAGATATTGATTTCACAGTGTTAACAGTTTCAGTGATTTTAATGGGAGTTTCTGAGAGTGACTGAACTCTAGACTGTCAGTGAAAATTATCTTTAATAATATAAATGTTATTTGCTCACTTTCTGAACAATGAAAGATTAGTAGCAATATTGATATCACATTAACTTTCAGTGTTAAATTCACATTCAATATAAAGTCAGTCGTATTAAAAATGTTATGGCATGACACCTATATCTGTTACTTAAGTAAACAGACAAGGTTTTATAATAAATTACATAAATTGGCTTATGAAATGTATACATTTATACACACACACATACATAACATACATTTTATCTATATATCTAAATAAAAATAGGCTCAGTATATATGACCCAAAGTAACTAGTAACTAACTACTTGAGTTGATTTTTTTTATCTGATACTCTTTTACTCTTACTCAAGTAACTTTTCAAGACTAGTACTTTTACTTTTAATTGAGTACAGTTTTTGGGTACCCACCTCTGTTTCTTGGTAACTAGCACAACACTGGTGTTGTCATAATGTTCACATTGGAGATTGAAAAGAGTTTCTTTTTTTGAGACCCCAGGAGCCCAAATTCAGACCCAGAACAATAAAACCCACAGAAGAGGTGGGAGTTCAAAGGAGGAATCTTTATATTACCAAACTGCAGGGAGAGGAAGAGTAGATATAAGTCATGATCTGCAAGATTAACCACAATCTGATGTGATCCAACCACCTCAGAGAAAACCAGTGTTGAGCTGCTGCAAGAGCTTCTGAAGCACAGCAGCTTTGGTCAAAGAGTTTGGGAGTTCAGAGCGGTTCGCGAATCATTTGAGTCAGTTTGGGGATCGCGAATCATATGAGTCAGTTCGGGAGTTCGAAGCGGGATCGCGAATCATATGAGTCAGTTCGGGAGTTCGAAGCGGGATCGCGAATCATATGAGTCAGTTCGGGAGTTCGAGGCGGGATCGCGAATCATTTGAGTCAGTTCGGGAGTTCGAAGCGGGATCGCGAATCATATGAGTCAGTTCGGGAGTTCGAAGCGGGATCGCGAATCATATGAGTCAGTTCGGGAGTTCGAAGCGGGATCGCGAATCATTTGAGTCAGTTCGGGAGTTCGAAGCGGGATCGCGAATCATATGAGTCAGTTCGGGAGTTCGAAGCGGGATCGCGAATCATTTGAGTCAGTTCGGGAGTTCGAAGCGGGATCGCGAATCATATGAGTCAGTTCGGGAGTTCGAAGCGGGTTCGCGAATCATTTGAGTCAGTTTGGAAGTTTGGAGCAGGTTGGCGTATCATTTTAGTCAGTTTGTGGTTCGCGAATCAATTGAATCAGTTAGTGAGTTCGGAGCGTGACTCATTTGAGTCAGTTTGGAAGTTCGGATCGGGTTCGCGAATCATTTGAGTCAGTACGGGAGTTCAAAGCGGGTTCGCGAACCCTATGGTTATATATAGAACCCCAATTAACCCTTTTTTCTAAGAGTGTTTTGTTATTTATTTCAGAAATCCTTGTGATGTACAATATTCAGTTTGTGCTGGTCTGCCTCAATCAAAATAGTGTTTAAAAATTATTTTCTGTTTTACTTTGTGTTTGTATAGACCATAACACATAAAAGCGCATTAATGGGAACATAAAGAAAGTTCTTTTAAAAAGTAACTAAAAAGTTACTTTTAACAGTAATGCGTTACTTTTAAGTGTAAGTAATCAACAAAGTAATTGAGTTACTTTCTGAATTAAGTAACTAGTAACTGTAACTAGATACTATTTCTTAGTAACTAGCACAACACCGATGTTAACACAGATTCACACAGAAAACTGCGGTTTTAAATCATAATTATATTTCACAATTTTATTGTATTTTCATAAACAGAGCTTCATTGAGCAGAAAAACTAATTTAATAACAAAAAATGCAATTATTCCCAACTTATGTATTTTTATATATATATATAATTTAACAATGATAGTGATAATCATAGTAAATGCAGTTATTTATTAACATATTTAATTATATACATTTCCTGCCTCCACGTCTTAATTATTGATTTCATAATAATAATAATACCTGTTAATTGTAGCTGGAGCTGTATGTGTTTGTCTGTCACTTCGCTGAAAACTAATGAAACTCCGGGTCAGCTCAGTCATTTGAAATGAATCATGAGATTTTTTTTATGAGATTGTATGACATGACAGACAGAAACCTTTATAGAGCCGTTAGACACTGACACCCATCTGTGACAGAAGATCTGGACATTTCTACTATTTATTTATTGGAGATCAATAAAAGATGAGATTGCACCTTCCGGCCACATATCCCTCTCTCTGTTTCAGTTTTTCTGTCCATTTTTTATTGTCACATTTGTCCTCAGGAGCCCACAAAACTGAATGACAGACTGAAAACTGAAGAAAATGAAATGTGTTTGAATCAAAGCACTGTGTAATGTAGAAGATGCGAGGAGGAGAAAACCCTGAGGTCTGATCATATATTAATGCATATATTCACTTTAATGCACTTTCATCATTTGCCACAGGCTGTGAAAGACTGCTGCAGTTCTGTTAGTGGACAGTAGGTGGCAGCACTGCATTGGATTTCAATGTAGTTCAGTCCATCATCATTAGAAATAGTGCTCCTAGTGATGTGATGAAACCTTTAACACTTTATACTCCGTATATATGTAAAAAAAATCTAATTTTCAGTTTTAATGCTATATGCATATTTATAAAATCATGTGACATTGAAGACTGGAGGAATGATGCTGAAAATACAGCTGTGCATCACAGAAATAAATTACACTTTAACACAGATTCACACAGAAAACCGATATGTAAGATTGTAATATTATTTTAGCATTTTACTGTAATATATGATAAATGCATAAAGCAACCAGCCACTTTTACGTCTACCAAAACAGCACGTAAGATGTAATTACAGAATATGAATGTAACACTGTGTTCTGTAATGCTTTTATTTGTTTATTAGACTCATTTTCAGGACTTACAGAAGGCTGTGTGTTTTAGTTTCAGACAGACTCCATGTGGTGATTAATAAAGATTAAAGAGCTGTATGGTGGCTTTCCGTGTGTAAAATGAACTGCAGCGAGTGTGTGAGATGATGCTCACCTGCTGATCGTGTCGCAGTGCTGTGTTTCAGTCATGTTACCAGCTGCTCAATGCATATGTGCCCTGTGTGACCTCTGCTATCCCAGCATCCTCCTGCGGCGTGTCTCTCCTGCGTTTCTGTGCGTCTGCTGCTCTATTGTGCTGCATGTTTGACAGTGACAGATGCTAAACCCACAGTATTCTGAGAGAAAACACACGCACGCGCGCATATATCTGAAAACATGACAGTACATTTTTATTGAATGTTTATTACTATTTTATTAATTATTATAACATTTTAATATGGCTGCTTGAGTGGTACTGACCTGTGTGAAAATAAAAATTATATATATAATTACTAAAAAATACATTACCATAATAAATATTTTAATAATTTTTATAATATGCATGTAACTTATGTTAACATATATTAAAATATCTATTATTATTTTATTTTGCATTGATGACAATTAAACACATTATTTTTTAATAATAAAAATATATAAAACAATATATATATATATATATATATATATATATATATATATATGTGTGTGTGTGTGTGTGTGTGTGTGTGTGTGTGTATTTAATTCTATATAATTGTTTCATTTAATAATATTATTAAAATATATCGTTAGTATATTTAAAATGCATTTACACATTTCATTGCATAATAATAAATATTGTAATGTTTAATATTTTACATTTTAAAACTATTATGTTTGAGCCATTTAAAACAATAAAAATTCGATATTACAATAAAAATAATACAATAATAAATTATAAGATAAAAATATAATTTAAGCATTAACCAGCTTCTAACTGAAGACAGATATAATGAGAAAGAAAATGAAATAAAGTGAAAGAGAAGTGTGACCCGGGCATGTTGTCCACAGGAATCTCGGCAGCTCTTTTTTTTTTTTTTAATTGGCACCGGTTTAATTCATTAACAAACCATCTGGGGCTGCTTGTATTTGAGTCAGATCTCCTCCTGTATTTTGTGTTATTGTGCGGTGTTTTAGGACTATCGTGGACAGCTGACCTAATGTTTTTGATTCTTCATATTCTGTATGATGGTGATAGAAATGAACCTTTTTCAAGAAATTAGAATTTTAACCTTTTTATAAAGCCTTGTTTATATATAAAAAGTGTGCATCATCTTTTGAGTCAGATTCTTACATTTAATCAGTCGATTTGAGCTGTTACCAAAGCAAATTAAATCAGTTTTAACAAAAACCATGTTTGAAATGCAGAGGAAACACAGAAGCTGCATCTGAAGAGGGTTTTAGATGCATTTACACATTTAATGCAGGACATGAATGCATTATGAATGCATGTTTTTATATTTTAAACATAAAAGGTTGAATACTCATTTTATCTGAAATCATATAAAAAAAGAAAAGATGTGATATTAAAACCGCCAGTAGGTGGCAGCAAGACACTGTTAATTAGCGAGTCATTGCGATTGAACCGAATCGTTTAAACAGTTGATTAATTCAAGAACAAAACACTGTCATGTTGCTCAAAGACACACAACAGCTCTGTGGCTGTGTTTGGTATTATTTTTGTTGCTGAAAATTAGAAGAAAAAAAAAACCAGGCAATATGGTGTCTAAGTCTCTTAATATAAACTTCTTGTTTATTGAACTGCTATATAAAATCAATATTAACCACGCTATAAATATGTACATTTCCTGCCTACACGTCTTGAATTTTGTGATCATTTTAAATGCATTTCATAAGATTGAAAAATGCAGTGAAAGACTTCATAACGCAATGTAAGTGTGTTCTGTTTGGTTTTTGCGATATTCTTCAATGTCAAATAGCAAATGGTTAAAACGTCTATTACAATATTATTACAGATGATTTGAATCTCGCACCCTGAATGTAGGAACACGGTCAGATCTCTGATGCATGTTTGAGTGTTTGTTTTGTGGTCTAGCAGAGCTTCAAGACACTTTCTCTCCGTCTCTCTCTCCAGCGAGGCCACAGAGGAGCTTCATCCCAGTTCTCATGCCACGTCTTCAGTCAAAACCGTGAGCACAGCGTCCGCTGGAGCCCCGCAGAAGGACAACGGCGTCCCTCCAGCCGCAGCCAAGAGCCACCAGTCGAGCAGCGCCGCAGGTCAGACCTTCAGCTCATCACTACTCAGACTGCTTTCTTTGTCAAGTCAAGTCTGCTTTATTGTCAATTTTCCACAATTCCACAGAGAATTGAAATTGTGTTACTCTCAGACCCCGCTGCATACAGATAACATTAACATTAAAGCCTAAAAATCTTGATCAAATATAAAATGTAGATACAACTATACAATAAGGGAATATAAAAAAAGACATATAATAAAATTAAAAATAAAGTTAAATAAAGCAGCGCAAGGCACATGGCAGATATAGTGCAAATCAATGAAGTGAACAACAGTGCAGATAAAAGATTTTAGTGCAAAAACAAAAGCTTATTAAGTCTGATTAAAGTGACAAAGTGCTCGAGATCAGTTATTGTATTTAACTGACTGATGGTAGTGGAATGATGTCAGTTCCATGGAGAATGAGGTAGTGAGCAGACCAGTGCTGCACAAAGTGACTGGTGCATGCCATCATATGTTAGTGGGGCGATGGATTTGGGGAGGGGGGGGTCATAGTTCAGTGGTGCCTGGGACAGAAGAGGGGAAGTGGGGGAGTTCAGGAGTGAGTTCAGCTTCCTGACAGCCTGGTGGATGAAGCTGTCCTTCAGTCTGCTGGTCCGGGCCTGGGGACTTCACAGTCTCCTCTCTGATGGCGGCTCAGGCGGCTCACCTCGCTCCTGTAGTTTGTCTCATCTTTGTTGCCAATGAGACCCGTCACAGTCGTGTCATCCGCAAACTTAATGAAGAGGTTGGAGTTGTGTGACGGTGTGCAGTCATGGGTCAGCAGAGTGAAGAGGAGGGGGCTCAGCACACATCCTTGGGGGGCCCCAGTGTTCAGTGTGATGGTGCTGGATGTGTTGCTGCCGACCCATACTTCCTGAGGTCTTCCAGTCAGAAAGTCCAACAGCCAGTTGCACAGTGAAGTGTTGAGCCCCAGCTGACTCAGCTTGTAGATGAGCTGTTGAGGGATGATTGTGTTGAATGCTGAACTGAAGTCAATGAACAGCATTCTGACATATGAGTCCTTTTTGTCCAGATGTGTGAGTGCTGAGTGGACGGCAGTGGTGATGACATCATCGGTCGACCGGTTGGACCGATATGCAAACTGGAAGGGGTCCAGGGAGGGGGCGAGGGAAGGCTTGATGTGGCTGTGTTTGTTCACCCAAAAAAAGAAACATTCCAGCATCATTTACTTGCACACATGTCAGTCAAAGCTTTAAAAGTCACGAATAGCAAGTTCTGAGAGCTGTGCAGTATCTAAAGTAGTGCTGTCAAACGATTAATCACGATTAATCGCATCCAGAACATACGTTTTTGTGTGTGTACTGTGTATATTTATCATGCATATAGAAATACACACACATGCATGCATAATAAAAAACACACACCTATACTATGCAAACAAAAACTTTGATTTTGGATGCGATTAATCGCGATTAATTGTTTGAAAGTACTAATCTGAAGAAGAGACCTCAAGCATCCTGTAGATGGCAGACTGATGCTTCTGGAGGTTTAGTTTGTTTTTAAAGCTTTGAGTAAATGCTATGTTATTTTTTTTCAGAAAGCAGGAATGCTGTCACGATTAGAGTAGGCCTCTCAGCATGTTGTTGGTTTGCGGGAGTCTGAATGTTGACTCTGTGGGCTCTGAGGCGCTGTATTGTGGGTGTGAAGCTGGTGTTTACCCATCATGCCCTCTCGTGCTGACAGGCGTCTGAACACAGGTGTCTCTGTGTAGTGGATATGGCTCAGATTCCTGGTCTGCTCGGTCCATTCACCAGGAGCTATGGGTCAGAGGAGAGGAGTTCATCAGCAGAGCATCTCTTAAATTAAAGCTCATGGCCCTGATTGATTCCAGACGGTTGGATTAGATCACAGAGAGCAGAAAGAAACGTCTCTTGCAGCATATGGCCTTCATTTGTCTGAGAAACCTGCGGTCTGTTCTTCAGATTAGTACTTTCAATCAATTAATCGCGATTAATCGCATCCAAAATAAAAGTTTTTGTTTAAATAGTATATGTGTGTGCTTTTTAATACATTAATATAACACTTAAATTATTTTAAAAAGTATAAATAATTCATCTTTTAATCTTTTATTATAGTATTGCATTTTAAAATTTTATTAAATGATATTCATGGTTTTCAGATGAATCTTTGGTGCGGTTTGTGAAGTTAAGTGAGGGTTTGAGTCTTTGGGAAGACGTTGAATCCGTTCTGTTCGAAACCTGAATTTTTGCAGATTCAGAACGATTCGATCTGATTCACAAATTACATTTACATTCATGATTCACAATTTGATTATATCAGATTCTGTATATTTTTAGGATAACGTAAATGCTTTTCCTAATGTGTCTTAGTGAAGAAAGGAAAAGACAGATACTGCGTGAGATTTCGAAGTATTTATTGCACTAAGCATCTTTTAAGGTATACACATTAAATTAGTTCACATACAGGCTACTTGGAACATAACAGAGTGCATTGTGCCAAAAAAAAAAATAAAAAAAAATAAAAAAATATATATATATATATATATAATATTTTGTACAAATAATTTAAATTGTATTTATTAATAATTATCAATAAAAAACGTTTATTTTGTTTTATTTCAATGTAATTTATTTCCATAAGATTTCTTTGTTGTTGTTGTTTTGATCTGAAAAAAAAAAGGTAAATTCCCAGTAATTTCCAGGTTTTTCCTGACTATGTGAACAAAATAAGTTTATCCAAATATTAAAATATTATCTGATTAATTAATTTGTTTCCGTAAATGACCACACAGTGAATTGACAGCTTTATAAAGAAAATGAGTGAAGTGCTATATCCCAAATTTTTATTTAATTAATTAATTTTAGGTACATTTTTCAGATTAATTTTTGGGTACATTTTACCTAAAAGTTTCATTTTTGTTAGTTCATAAAATTATGATGTTGAATGAATGAATGAATAAAGATTTCTCACTTTTTCATTTTGTTTTGTCACTTCCAAAAAAAAAGGTATTATTATTAAAAATTATTTTTAAGAAACGTGTAATATTACTATAATAAATTAACACATTAATGTTAATATAATTACAATTAAAATGCACTTAATGAATTTTTTATTCATGATGTTGATTTTTAAAATTGATTTTTAACTTCAAAAGAGTTTTTTTTTTCTTCTTTTTTTATGTTATTAATTTACTACATTTCTTACTATCTAAACATTTTTATGGTTTTAATTTGTAAATCCTGATGTTGATTTAAAATAAGAAAAAGAAAAGATGCACACATTTTTTGACAGTCAGTGTGATTTATTATCAAAAACTTCATTATCAAATGCAGATTTTTCATGGTGTGATGAAGTCTCACACACACACACACACACACACACACATATCTCACCGGCTCAGTAACCTGTGATGCGTTCGCTGTGTGACCTCTGACCCCTGCTGTCTCTCTTGAGCTGGCCAGAGAAGGCAAGGCTTGTCCAGGATTATTCTGCCAGGTGTCTCCTCCGCTTCTGGGAATGTTGTTTTTTTCCCGCTCTGAGTAAACCGATCCATTGTTTGTGGCGGCGCGGTGTGGATGTCCCGTCCCTTCAGAAGAGATGGAGTTGGTATCACCCTGGGTCACGCTACATGTCTGCGCACGCTCTTCTGTAACACAGGCGCTGTTCAGGGTGAGCTTCAGCGAGAGATCTCTTTCTCTTTCTCTTTGATTAGGGTTTCCCAAAGCAGGTGCACCTGCGCCGCAGACGGGGCCCTCGATGGGACGGGTCAGCAGCAAGGGCCCGGATCGACCCGCTCCTCAGGTTCATCCCAGTGACCAGGACTCGCTGGTGCAGAGAGCCGAACACATCCCGGCGGGAACACGCACACCCATGTGTGCACACTGCAGCATGGTCATCAGGTCAGACATCTCACACCAGAGATTCAGACGGGGGCAGCTTTTAATACTAGACGATAAAGATTGTAGACGCACTTAAAGTTCACTCTTAGAAATATGTGCTTCATGATGCCATGAAGAAGAACCTGTTTGTCTAAATGATTTCATAAAGAACCTGAAGAACCTTTCTGTTTCACTAAAGCCTCTTTGTGGTGGAAGAAGGTTCTTGGGATTATAAAAAGATCAGAAAGAGATGGTTCTTTAAAGCACCTTTAGTTTTTGAAGAGTGTTGGTTTGGAAAAGACTAGTGAGAAGGTTTTGAAGGTTCTCAGTTTGAAATAGTTTTAATTTAGTGGTTTTAAAAGTCTGATAGATAAACCGCTAGAACCCAGATATAACCAGTTGAGTTAGCAAGAAACAAACAAACAAACAGATACATCAATTTAAAAACAACTAAAGACCGGGTGAAACCAGCTAAAGCCAGCTACAACTAACTGTTTTAACCCTCTGAGGTCAAAAAACAAAAAAAAGAGAAACGCGTAAACCAGATGATTTAGCAAAAAGACACACAAAAATCTGACCCTGGAGCACAAAACCAGACATTAGTGCCAATGGTGTTACATTTGTTGCAGATGTTGTATCATTGAACACCTACACGAGACCTTCGTGGTAAAGTAACAGAGTGAAAGGATACATTAGTGTGGGGTCACATGTGAGGTAAAGGAGCGTCTGATGGATTGGGCTTGAGCTCATGATGTTTCAGGATCTGTTACTGCACAGACTCCCATCCAAGCTTCAGCAGTGTGTTGTCTAATCATCTGATTGGTCAGCCGCATCCCGCTGCTGTCCTCGCGTTACCTCGACAGATTCCTCCACATCAGATCCCATCAGATCCACATCAGATCCCATCAGACGGCTGTTTTCACACTGTCACATGACACTCACAGCTTTACCTGTGTCTGCTCTATGAGGATAAATCTGTTATTTTAGTGTCATCAACTTATAGTTTTATTCATATTTTACTCATTTTTATAGAATTTTTCTTTATTTATAAAACAATTTTTTTGTTACTTGAAATAAGTTAAATGTTAACAGCAATAAAATATAAAATGCTAGTTTAAAAAAATCTAATTTTCAGTTAATTTAATGTTTCAGTTAGCAACTAATACTAAAACTGAAATATTAATAAAATAAAAACTATAAACAAACACGACTAAAAATGACAAAAACATGGTAGCAAAAACTTAATTAAAATCTTAAAAA
>NC_039252.1:17610424-17645424 GCF_003368295.1 Carassius auratus
ATGTTACTCAATCAGTGATCGTCTCCAGATGAGTTTCCATCCATGTTTTAAATGCACTGGGATTTCTGAACGGGTTTGAGAGTTGATGCAAAATCTCAAATGTAATTAAATGCAAAATTTATAGAAATAAATGTGGCTGCACAATTGAAGTAAACTGATGTCACTAACTTTAAGATAAAAATAACAGTATTTAACTTTTAATAACTATTATTATTATTATTACATTTGACTGTAGTCCTAAAACACCAGTGTGAACAACCTTGTATAAATAATTTTCCATATAAATATTATAATAAATACATGCAATTTATTTGTTTGAATTTTTATAATAATAATAATAATAATATATGAATTTATTTGAGAAATATATGAATTTTTATAATATTATAATCAGAATTGTATAATATTTAATATTACAAATTCTAAATGATTATTTTATAATGTATAATTAAATACATTTCATTTATTTATTAGAATTTGTACAATATTTAATTCAATATTATCATAATTTTATAATATAGTTAATATTTAAATATTTGATGTTAAAAAAAACTAAATAAATGGAAACTATATATAATATAATTTATTTGAGATATAATCGAACACTTTTTTTCTCTTTATACATGCATGGCGTTGTGTATAATATTGAAATATGAAGCTGTAATCTCTGCTGTAGGATGTGATGCTGAGTGAAGAGTTCAGGCTTCTTTGCTTCTCGTCCGCTAACAGGAAGTCATCAATGCCCTGAAGCAAACCTGGCATGTGAACTGCTTCCTGTGCACCAGCTGCCAGCAGCCAATCAGCAACAACACCTTCCACCTGGAGGACGGCCGGCCGTACTGTGAGACCGGTGAGAGACCACACCTCGGCCTGCTGCCTATGGACATACATATATGTAGTGTATATTCTAGTTCTGTAATCTAATGTGTATATATTATGGCATTAATGTTAATTAATATTTTGAGAAACGTACGTTCACTTCACTACACTCCTCTACACTTGTTCTGTCACATCTGAAGAAACCTCCGAGACGCTGAAGTGATTCGTTTGTGAGTTGATTCTTTCTCTGATTGGTCTGCTCAGATTACTACACCCTGTTCGGCACCAGCTGTCACGGCTGTGACTTCCCCATCGAAGCGGGCGATAAGTTCGTGGAGGCGCTGGGCTTCACCTGGCACGACACCTGCTTCGTCTGCACGGTACGATACGATACGATACGAGACGCTCGATCCTCTGAATACACTTTACGATCCTGCTGATATCACCAATACATCACATTTATTTTGTGCATTCCTATTAAATTATATAAGCAGGCTACTTTAAAAAAATCATTATAGGTACTGTAACACTTTATATTAAGGTGTCGTTGTTACACTTTACATGTTATAATAACATTTAATTATGCATAATTACATGCAAGTAACCCTATAAGCAAAACCCAAACGATATAGTAATTACATGTAACGTTACTCAGTACTTAAATGCATAATTTCACTGTAACAAGGATTCCTTAAAATAGTGTAACCTAATTGTCTATTAATTAAATAATATATAATTATTTTTTTAATTTAATTATTGTATTTATTTACCTTTTCCATTTATTCACGTGTTATATATTATTTTCTACATTATTTCTTTACTTTTTTATCATGATCCTTATTTAATTACAAACTATATTTATTTACTTATTTTTTATTTTATTTTACTTACTTTTTTGATTTTTTATTATTTACTTACATTTACATTTATTCATTTAGCTGACACTTTTATCCAAAGTGACTTACAATTACTTATGTACTTTTTATTTATTTATATAGTTATTCAGTTGTTTACATAATTTGATTATTTAATTCTTATACATTATATTTTTTTTTTTTACTTGATTTACTCATTTAATTAATTTACTTTCATTTATTTATCAACTTTTTTTCTTTTTTTTTACACACAAATAGCAATTTCTCCTCTAGATAACTAGGGAATTTTTTTTAATTATGTTAATTCCCATAACTTTACAGGAATATATCCAGAGTTTCCCTGGTTCTTACATAAACATGACATTTGTTTGGGAAACTAATGAAAATAAGAAATATGATTTCGGTTTAGTTTCATTTTAAGGTTTACTCTCTGTTTCTGATGATGTGTTGTGGTGTCTCTCTCTGGTCCTGTAGGTGTGCAGCACGAGTCTGGAGGGTCAGACCTTCTTCTCCAAGAAAGACAAGCCCTTGTGCAAGAAACACGCTCACAGCGTCCAGTTCTGATCTCACGGAGAAACACTTGTGGTCAGATTTATTCCAGTGAGATCAGGAACCGCTCTCCTGAAGAAGGCTTCGGCTTCATGTTCAGAGCGTTGTCTGTTTTTGAGCGAGTATATCATGCGATGCAGTGTTTTATTGAGATCTTGACATGCAAGAGATTTTTTGTTTCTTATTGTTATCATTCCAGAAGTTCATATTCTATTTTCCACATGTATTTAAAGAGCCATGTCTCTGTGCTAATATATTTTGTGTTTGGCCGTCTCTCTCCTGCAGAACATCCAGCTCTCTTCATGCAGGTAGATTTGATATTTTACAGTGATATTTAATGTTATTTCTGTGCTCTTTTATCTGCGTCAGGTTTGTGGGAGATCCGATCATCTCTGACTTTATTTGTATTAATATAAAAACATGTTTTAAGTTTAGGATTAAAGACTTCCAGATGGTTTTCTAATCATTAGCTCGTGTGCATCTTTATTCTCTTTGTTTTAGTTGCCTGTAATTCACTTCTTTATTCTGAGATGGGATGAAAAATAAAACACTGTTCTTCTCAAAGTCTCATAGTGTGATTAAAACGATTTCTTTTTTATGCAACATGGATCACATTGTTATCATCAACTAAACTAAAACCGTAAAATAGAATAGATAGAAAAAAATACAAAAATGCTAAACTAACTAAAATTAAAACTAAATATACAGTATAGAAAAATATTCTTTATTATTTCAATTTTTTTTATATTTCACAAGAGAATAACTCTAAAATCAGAATATGCCAAAAAAAATCTCATTTTTATATACTTCAAGCTTAAGTACTAAAATAACTTAAACTATAAATAGATAAATAATTTGATAAATAATCAAATCTATATTTACATATAAAAAATATGCCACAAAATAAAAAAAATTACTAAAACTTTTAACTATAATGAAAATGAAAACAGAAAATATATAGGAAAAACATCTGAAAAAATTGTAGATACAAAATCAAAGATTGAAATGTAAAATCAGAATAGAACAGATCTTTTTTATTTAAAATGTCAACAAAACTATAATTAACGTTTCATACAACAAAGCCATAAATTAAAATTAAAGCGTGTGTGTGTGTGTGTGTGTATTATGGATTTAGTTTTAGATAACCATACATATAGTGTGTCAGTGATACTAAAATATCAGTAGGTCATCAGAAACCCGTTACTGTAAATGTTTTAATAAAGTGTGTCATTGTGTATTTCGTGGGTCACCTGAGATCGATCCTTCGGTCTCCAGATCCCAAACCATCACTCCACCACAACCACACGACCTACGCTCCACTTTCACATGAGACACTGTGAAATAGATATTAGCAAACACTTCCGGTAATCAGTGAGGTTGAGCCAGTAGGTAATGCATGTTTGTGATGATCAGATTATGAAGAGGTTTAACCGCATTAGTCCTCATCCTCCTTCACGAACTAAAAGACATTCTGCACCTGCTCCATGTGTGTGTCATGTATCCAATATCATTACATTTTTATAATCACCAAATGAGTTTCATGCACAGAAATTAAACAAGGCACAGAGAAAAGCAGACTCTGAAGATGACTTTAATGCTGTAAAGTAGATTTTACTCTTTATTTTTAAACATAGCGCTACTTTATCTTTCGTATTTAGACACTGAGTCAGACACTGAAGTGAGTTGTTTGTGTGTCTTTCTGTTTTAAAGATGTTTTCTGTATTTATCCTTTGTGTCCTCTTAAGGTACAATCTTGTTACCCTGACCATTCCACATAATAATATTCATTAAAACTGTATGTTAACACGTAGGAGCTTGCTGCATGAATCCGTGAGTAGGCTACAGTTTACAAATCCATGGGAGCGGATTGTGAAAGTGTGCGCGCAGATTATGAATTCGTGGGTACAGATTCAAAAACCGAGGGTACGGTTTACAAAATCTGAGCCCACAGATTGGAAATTCATGGGCTAGGAGAGGACATTCGAACCAGAAAGACACAGCTTACATTTGACTAAAAGGTTTTAGTCTTTATGCTCCACTAAAGTGAAATAATGAGCACACAGGCGTAACTATCGGTAAACAGGGTAAGCGGTTGCTTACGGGCCCGGACCAATCAGGGGCCCGCCCGCGTTACTGGAAGAGTTTGATTGACAGCCGGGTCCCCCTATCGCATTTGACTACTTTTAGATTGATCGCATTTAATTTTTTGCGAATTGATTTGAATAAATAATGACAACAGCATATTTGACTGAAAATTAAATAAATGTTTGAAACGAAAAATGATGAATTTTGTGTAATTTGTTTCTAATTGGAACTGGGGAATCCCCAGGTGAACATGGCATTGCGTGCAAAACAGTAAAAAACGTTGAACATGAGACAGACATTGAGTCGTCAAATTATAAACACAAAAGTGGCTTTCAAAAGCGCAAACGAAAAGATGAATTTGATCAATTAATTAATAAATTACCAAAAATGGGAAGCTTCTTTAAAAAGATGACACGGGGAGAGATCGAGATCGAGATGGAGCAAGAGAGTGAAGTGAGTAAAGCACCTGAAGCGACTGTTGGTAGTAGCAGCTCCGTGGTTAATGCTAGCACCAGTGGATCAAGCAACATCGATGTAAAAGGTGAAAATGTTGTGGACAGAGTCGTCTCTCTGGACTTGCAATACTGTCAATTGAGAATGCCCGTGCGCGCAATCTGGACCTTAAGGATATGATCAATAACTTCGCACAGAGGAAAGCCCGGAAAATGCAGCTATAATGTAAGTGAGCATCTTTTTTATGTATTTGGACCTATGCCTATGTGTATATAGCAGTGACAATAACAGTAACAATGTGTTATTATGGTGCGCCGACACCAGCAGTTTTTTTTTTTCTTGGTGCGCGTAGCATCATGACGTGTTGTAGTAGGGAGCCCGCCTTGATAATCCTGTTTAAGGGCCCGGTGTTGGCTCGTTACGCCACTGAATGAGTATATTTCCACTTTGAGAAACTCGTGTTGCTCTCGACTTGACTCGCCATGACTCACTGCCGCACATAGTTGAATAAACGGAGACACGCCCACAGTGCGTCTTCGTGTTTACAGTGGTTGGCATCCACCAATCCTAATGCGTCGCTGCTGCAAACAGGTTAGGCTGCACTTCAGTCAAAATGAATTACATTTTTAAAAAAGTAACGGACAATGCACCATATGGTAATGGTAACAGAGTTAATTATTTAAAAAGTAATGCGCTACAGTAGTTACTTTAAAACGAAACTGCTTACTAATAACGCCTTACTGCCCAAAACTGGACAAACTGACGCAAATGATTCGCGAACCTACTACGAACTCCCGAACTGATTCAAATGATTCGCGAACCCACTACGAACTCCCGAACTGATTCAAATGATTCGCGATCCCGCTACGAACTCCCGAACTGACTCAAATGATTCGCGATCCCGCTACGAACTCCCGAACTGACTCAAATGATTCGCGAACCCACTACGAACTCCCGAACTGATTCAAAATGATTCGCAATCCCGCTCCAAACTCTCGAACTGATTTAAATTTTTAGAAAGTAATTTTTAAACACTATTTTGTTTAAGTCAGACCAGCACAAACTGAATATTGTATATCACAAGGATTTCTGAAATAAATAACAAAACACCTGAATAATATATTCAGAAAAACTAAAGTGGCTTCTGCATCATAAAAGCTTTATGTAATGTCTGAGAGACAGGAACACGCTCATTGTTTCAGCCCTGTTACCAGAAAAGCATACGTTAAAAAGTTATTTGGACATATTTAAAAATGTACATATATGATAACATTTAAGCCTCTCATTAAGTGTTGGTGTCATTACCTATACCTCATGGCTAGTAATGACCGCCAATAACCTTTTACGTCAACCCTGTTACCGTCAACCCTGTAACCATTCCAGGGTAAGAGTGTTGACGCAAGTACGCTATTGTGTGTCTTACCCATGTTGTATACCCAAAAAGGGTAAAATCAAGGGCAACTGTACTTGGTACGTCCATATTTGAAGAAATTGCCTCTCATCCAAGGGGTTTCTTCATTTCTAAATGACTGAAGGGGAGTGCCAGGTATTTAACCTCTGCAGGGTTGTAACCCCTGAGCCAACCCTTCTTGGATAACTATGACCTGGATGACTGAGAATTTTAACAGACATACTTTTCTTAGAAATAGTATACATAATATACATGTTTTTACAGTTTTCATCCCTAAAAATCATGTTTTTTATTTATTCTACTGATAGGTAGGCTAAAATGTGTTGAGATTACTGATCTATACTGATACACACAAGTGCATTGGGTTTTATAAATGTGCTTTATAAACCAAAAGTCAATATTATTTTTATTATGAGAAGTCAATAAATTAACAAGCTTTTCAGTTTGCATTTGGGATACTCTGCATACATGCACTTCATTGCCCAACCAAACAGCTGTTCATTCAGCAACTCCTAGTGAGTGTGCATACATAACGACACAAACATTCTCATAGAAATCACACTCTGCATTTCCATACGAAGCATGCATGAAATAAAGGTTTATGAAGTCAAACGATAGCTTTATGTGCTTTACAGATGAACTTGAATTCTTTATTCATTTGAAATGTTCAGTATCATCTTTGGCTCGGTAATGCAAGTTCACAATCCGATTTGTGAACAGATGATTCTTATGAGTGAATCTTTTAAAATAATAATTTCCTTTATTTATTTATTGAACGAAACCAGCGTGGAAACCAATGCTTCACTAACTGGATATATCTGGTTCAGGGTATATTCTGGCAAACCCTTTACCAATCACGTTTCGCAATTGGCAAAGCAAACTGTGTTACACGCCACTACCAACACACAACAGGTAACTCTGTGTTTTCTCAGCACTATATCATAGAAAGTATGAGGTTTGAGAAGTAGAAAGCCTGGCAACAGTTAAAACATTTTAAATTTAAAGTTCATGCAAACAGATAAGTTTCGTTTTTTCATCATTTTTATGCTAAAATATCTCAATAGAGCTGTCTACAAAATATGCTGATTAGTCATGTTGAATTAAAGGTTTATGAATGTCCAATTAAGACTCCATTACAACCATAACTGTAACTCAAACAAGCATAATAACCAATACTGTAACTGTTGTCAACCCTGTTACTTGTATAATATTCTAAATTTAACTTTTAATATTCTCAATTCACAAACACTCCTAATGTAACAAGGGGGGGGGGGTATATATTTCACAGTATATCAGATTTGTTCTATACATGTATTTAAAACCTTTTCAAAAAGTAATTAATATGTTGGTAACAGGGTTGACCAAAAATACATATTTAAATTGGTTATATGAAAAATAAATAAATAAATAAGATGGCACGGCACATTTTCCTGAGAGGTAAGGATCTACTTCATCCAAAAAGGGGCTTAAAGATTTTCAAAACAGTACTTTGAAAATCAAACATTAAAAGTGTGAAATGGCACGTTTTCTTATAATGACCCATATGAACAATGCAGTGCTAATTGACATAGCATTTATTACAGTATAGAAATGATTCTGCCTTATTAGGAGATAAAAAGTGTTTGTATTATATAAACAAATCATTATTATTTGTTATTGTCCAGCAGTTATAGATTTCTAAGCTAATTAAAAGCTAGAATTTATAGAAAATTAAAGTTGCTTATGGTATCCACTACCAGTCAAAAGTTTTTGAACGGTAAGCTTGTTAATGTTTTTTAAAGAAGTCTCCCCTGCATTTATTTGATCCAAATACTGAAAAGCAGTGAAATTGATAAATATTTTTACTAGCCTATTTAAAATAGCTGTATTCTATTTTAATATATTTCAAAAGGTTTCTTTGATGAATAGACAGTTCATAAGAGCAGCATTTATCTGAAAAAGAAATCTCTTGTAAAATGATGTCTTTATCATGACTGATACATTTAAAGAATCCTTGCTAAATAAAATTGGAAATTCGTGGGCTAGGAGAGGACATTCGAACCAGAAAGACACAGCTTACATTTGACTAAAAGGTTTTTGTCTTTATGCTCAACTAAAGTGAAATAATCAAGAGGGTCTGGCTGGAGACTTGCACTTGCACTCTCAGACTTGCATTTCCACTAGTGACGTCACTTGCAGTCTTTTTTTTTATTTTGTTGAATTTTTTTATTACTTTTTGTTTGAATTTCCCAAAATTTTATAACAGTAGCCAGGTGGCGAAGACAAGAAAAAAAGAAACTAAATTACAATTGTTTAAAAAATTGTTTACAGTGGGTCGGCATCCACCAATCCTACAATGCGTCGCTGCAAACAGGTTAGGCTGCACACTTCAGTCAAAATTTATTACATTTTTTAAAAAGGAACGGACAATGCACCATAGGGTAATGGTAATGGAGTTAATTTATTTAAAAAGTAATGCGTTACAGTATTAATTAGTCAAAAGTAACAGCGTTACAGTAACGCTTTACTGCCCAACAATGGACAAACTGACTCAAATGATTCGCGATCCCGCTTTGAACTCCCGAACTGATTCAAATGATTCGTGATCCCCAAACTGACTCAAATGATTCGCGATCCCGCTTTGAACTCCCGAACTGATTCAAATGATTCGTGATCCCCAAACTGACTCAAATGATTCGCGAACCCGCTACGAACTCCCGAACTGATTCAAATGATTCGCGATCCCGCTACGAACTCTCGAACTGACTCAAATGATTCGCGATCCCGCTACGAACTCTCGAACTGACTCAAATGATTCGCGATCCCGCTACGAACTCTCGAACTGACTCAAATGATTCGCGATCCCGCTACGAACTCTCGAACTGATTCAAATGATCCGCGATTCAAATGATATGCGTTATGGTCTATACAAACACAAAGTAAAACAGAAAGTAATTTTTAAACACTATTTTGATTAAGTCAGGCCAGCACAAATTGAATATTGTATATCTCAAAGATTTCTGGAATAAATAAGAAAACACCTGAATAATATATTCAGAATCAAAAACTGAAGTGACCTCTGCATCATAAAAGCTGTTGTGTTGAGCTCTTAAAAATGTTCCTTTCACAGCTTAAGTATGAAAACTATCAATAATGGACAACATAACACAAAACATTTTGAAATAAATTAATGAAAGCAATCTGAATTATTCAGAATCAATTTAGAGAAACATACATACATACATACATATATATATACACCTATATATATATATAGAGAGAGAGAGAGAGAGAGAGAGAGATAAATGCTGTTTAAAAATGAAATCTATGTTCTCATGCTAAGGAGCTGACTGAATAGCGCCACCACCAGTTCAAAAATCCACTTTTCTTTTTCGTCAACATGTGTTTGATGAAGAAGTATTTTTGACATAAGTTTGAGGTTCAGAGCAGGAATATGGTGATATGGGTTACAGAAGGTGTATTGTATAGTATATACTATATTAAATAATTGCCTATATATAATGTCAGGATGTTTAAAAAGGGCAATTTTATATTTGGTTAATGTTTTTTTTTTAAATAGTTTCTACCTGTCTCTGTGTGTGTTTTTTTATTTTTATTGCTTTATTATATAGTTGGTGTGTGTGTTTTTGATGAGGAGCTCGTATTAAGGTGTATTTCTCTGAGGCGTCACTGGTTGGAGCCTGTGCTCCTCCACACACACACACACACACACACACTGAAGGAAAGAAGCTCAGTTTTCCTCCTCGAGTGATTGACCGCCTGATGTTGGTGTGTGCAGCTCTCGAGGAGCTCAGGACGCTCTCTGACGGACTTTAGAGGATCGGGAATGAAGGTGAGGGTTTAGTTCGCTGTGTTTGTCGATACTCTCTCCCTCGGTTTGTGATCCGCGAGCAGATTTAGGGTGTTTCGCGAGCTTTTCTCGGACTCATATTGACGAAAGTTTGGCGTTTTCGCGTGAATCTCGCTGCAGTGTCTCGGGGTCTTTCTCTCGAGCAGATGTCAGAGCTTAGTTTTAGTGGAAGCTACTAGTTTAAGACAAATGAAATAGGTGTGTTGTGATGAACGCAAAATAGCCTATCAATCGAGTAAGACGTTTAATTTAACTCATGCACTCTGCAGCACAAAACCAGTCATCAGTAACACATGTATGTTTGTAGCAATACATATGAGTCATTAGTAAAGATCATGTTCCATGAATATATTTTGTTAATGTCCTACCGCAAACGTTAATTGTATGCATTGCTAAGAACTTCATTTGGACAACTTTAAAAGCGATTTTCTCAATATTTAGATTTTTTTGCATCCTCAGATTCCAGATTTTCAAATAATGAACGATCCTAACAAACCAATTTCAATGGAAAGATTATTTATCAATTAAAACAAAGAAGTGATACTCATGACTGGTTTTGCGTTCAAGGGGCACATGTGCATTTAAACCACGAGATGTTTTAATCCGTGTTGGGTTTTGTTAGTTAATTCTTGAATTAGCTACTTTTAGATTTTCATGCGTGCGTATTTTGATTAGTATGAAACCAAACACACAAAGCTCTCGTTGTTTAGGTTAGCAATTACTGGAAGTTTTTTGACATGTTGATGAATTGCGATTTGATTAGGGATGATTCCTGAAGTCGTTTTACAGGTTGTTTCTATATTAAATGATATTGCATAACTCCCAGGGATATGATTTATTGGTCTTCATCAAGGTCTTACGAAATATTCTGTTTGACTGTTCTTGTAGATGTTGAGAGATCTGAACATCATAAATCCATAAGGAGCTTCATTCATCTGCAGACTGAGGTAAGACAATCGGTCAAAGACTTTAGCAAGCGATGCGAGAACAAACCGAAATGTGTTTTTCTGTGGCTGATGTTTTCATTTTCAGTGTTGAATCTTTGGTTAAGTTTTGCTTGTTTAATGGCTGAAATAATTGTGATTGTTGTGAAACAGCTTAAGGGTGAACACACACACACACACACACACAAAATAGTTTACAGTACATTTTTAAAGCTGAAATGTGTCATTAAGCTGTACAATAAAAATAATAATGACTGTTATCAAACCTTTTCCCCACACAATACCCTCGACCGTCATTGGTCAATCATACAAGTAGCCCCTCCCCCAAACCACGTCATTGTTTGAGTCAGAATTAACAATGTTTTTGATCAAATCAGTGTTTTTGAAAGCGTTTTTAAAGTAGCACTGGTCAATGATTAATCGCATCCGAAATAAGTTTTTATGTACATAATATATGTGTATACTGCTTATATTTATTATGTATATATAAATACACACACATGCATGTATCTTTTTTTATATATATATTAAATCTATATATATATAATACAAATTATATGAGTTTAAATATAAACATGTAAATACAGGAAAACATTTTTTGCCCAGAACTAGTTTAAAGTGTAATTTGGGATATGAGATTTTTTGGGTTCAGGGCTTGTGTTGGGAGTACTAGTTTGTTTATTGGAGTATTAGTTTGTTTAATGGAGTACTGGTTTGTTTAATGGAGTACTTGTTTACTGGAGTACTAGTTTGTTTACTGGAGTATTAGTTTGTTTACTGGAGTACTGGTCTGTTTACTGGAGTACTGGTCTGTTTACTGGAGCATTAGTTTGTTTACTGGAGTACTGGTCTGTTTACTGGAGCATTAGTTTGTTTACTGGAGTACTGGTCTGTTTACTGGAGTATTAGTTTGTTTACTGGAGTACTGGTCTGTTTACTGGAGTATTAGTTTGTTTACTGGAGTACTGGTCTGTTTACTGGAGTATTAGTTTGTTTACTGGAGTATTAGTTTGTTTACTGGAGTACTGGTCTGTTTACTGGAGTACTGGTCTGTTTACTGGAGTATTAGTTTGTTTACTGGAGTACTGGTCTGTTTACTGGAGTATTAGTTTGTTTACTGGATTACTGGTCTGTTTACTGGAGTACTGGTCTGTTTACTGGAGTACTGGTCTGTTTACTGGAGTACTGGTCTGTTTACTGGAGTACTGGTCTGTTTACTGGAGTACTGGTCTGTTTACTGGAGTATTAGTTTGTTTACTGGAGTACTGGTCTGTTTACTGGAGTATTAGTTTGTTTACTGGAGTACTGGTCTGTTTACTGGAGTACTGGTCTGTTTACTGGAGTATTAGTTTGTTTACTGGAGTACTGGTCTGTTTACTGGAGTACTGGTCTGTTTACTGGAGTACTGGTCTGTTTACTGGAGTACTGGTCTGTTTACTGGAGTATTAGTTTGTTTACTGGAGTACTGGTCTGTTTACTGGAGTACTGGTCTGTTTACTGGAGTACTGGTCTGTTTACTGGAGTACTGGTCTGTTTAATGGAGTACTGGTCTGTTTACTGGAGTACTGGTCTGTTTACTGGAGTACTGGTCTGTTTAATGGAGTACTGGTCTGTTTACTGGAGTACTGGTCTGTTTACTGGAGTACTGGTCTGTTTACTGGAGTATTAGTTTGTTTACTGGAGTACTGGTCTGTTTACTGGAGTATTAGTTTGTTTACTGGAGTACTGGTCTGTTTAATGGCGTACTGGTCTGTTTACTGGCGTACTGGTCTGTTTACTGGCGTACTGGTCTGTTTACTGGAGTACTGGTCTGTTTAATGGAGTACTTGTTTGTTTACTGAAGCACTTGTTTGGAGTACTCCTTATACTGTATGCATTGATGAACAGAGGTGAATAAGACTTATTTGAGAGCTGTAGTATGACTATGTAGCAGCTGATGAATTCATCATCCTCGTCCTTGGATCTGATCTGAGCTCATGGTTTTTGGCCGTCCAGTGAATCCTTCTTTAATCGTTGCGTGTGTGTTGTGATATCGGTGAGTATCGTGTGTCTGATAAGCAGTTCTTTGGGAGCGTGTCAGCGGCTACACAGGAGTCATTTATACTGCGGCGTAATGAGAGAAAGCCATTACAGGCCTGATGTGTGTTTTGGGTGGGATTTCTAAAAGCCTGCGTGTGGGAAAGTGCTCATTTTGTTTGTGTGGTCTGGCTTTGGCGACCGTAGGCTTGTTTGAATTAAACCCAGCGGGCCGGCGCTGTTTAACTGCTTTTATTTCACCGTGGCGTCGTTCAGTGTGAAAACGTGCTTCGATGATGTTAAGTCATCACAGGTCACGGTCACTTGAGGTTGATCATTATGGGTTTTAATGGCTGATTCCAATGTTAAAAGAGCAGATGGGCAATATAAAGATGATATTTATCTCAAAATAGACTCAGTGTAGGGGTGCACTGTTTGAGGGAAAAAGTAAAAATGTAAAATTTTATTTTTTTTAAGCTCTCTTTTTGTGTGCACAATTTGGCCAAATTTTTGTGATTTATGTGATATGAATGATTTAAAAAAAAAGTAATAATTATATGATATAATCATTACGTAAAAAAAAAAATAGATGATGATGATGATAATACATTTTATATAATAAACGTAATTATTATATAAAAAGTGTTATTAATAAATAATATTTATTATTATTGTTATATTCCTAAAAAATGAAACAATAAAAATGTTTTAAACATAATTTTGTTCGATTGTATAATTTTTTTGTCACATAAAATACATTTTATAATTAAGTTTAATTGATTAATTGTATTAATATTAAAATGTATGAATAAATTTCAATTATTTTAACGTGATATTTTAATTTACACCCAGAATGTAAATTAACACTTATTTACACATATATAATATTATTTTAATACCCAACATTTAAAAAAAAAAGTGCGTTATATTTAGAATAATATTTAAAAAAAAAAATATAAACGAGAAGAAAAATATTAAAATCCACTCTTAAACAAACAGGCAACCAATGTAGTGAGGAAAAAAAGCAAGCTTTGACAACTGAATTTATTTGTCGGTCAAACTTTAAGCCATCATTAAAAATAAAACCAGGGTTTTTTTTACCCATGATTTCAAACCCTCCCAAATCCAGTTTCATGGAATTTGAAAATTCAGATGGACTAAAACCTATAATTTCAATTTTCTTTTCATTAAAGAATAAAAAATGTAAAGCCAATCGTTTACATCTGCCAAACATGCCATAAGAGACTCAAGACCCACAGAATTTAGTTTGACAGGCAAATAAACCTGAGTGTCATCCGCATAACAGTGAAATGACAAACCGCATTTTCTAAAAATCGAGTCAAGAGGGAGAATACAGTATAGAGAGAAAAAAGCAAAGGAGCCAAAATAGAACCCTGAGGAACCCCACAAGGAAAAAAAGCATTACTCGAGTAATGCTCACCCACTCCTATTTGCAAAATATGATTTAAACCAATCTAGAGCAACACCTCTTAAACCAACACAATGTTGTAATGTCTTCAGTTGAACGTGTGCAATTATGACATCTCTCAGACGTTTAATGTGGCTACTGTGTGCGTGGACACTGCAGAACACTGCGCCTTTGTGCTCTGGATCTGGATACCCCAAGGGCTTCTGGGAGAATTTAACAAGCTTCTGATGTTCCTGGAGCACGGAGGCGTGTGAGATTCCTTCATCAAGGTGCATTTCCAGCCTGGAGTTTAGAGTCCGAATAATGAGCTCAGATCGTTCTCGGAAACATGATGTGAACTTCAAGACCTGCTTTATATCATTTACACATAAGATTGGCATAAAAATGTGGCATGATGTGAAAATTCAGCACAAAAATGACCAGTACTTAATATTTCATACACTACCAGTTAAAAGTTTTTGAATGGTAAGATTTTTTATTTTTCAAAGAACTCTCTTCTGCTCGCCAAGCCAAAATATTTCACAATATTACTGATTTTGGAGTATTTATTTACAGTAAAAACACTTAATATTGTAAAATATTTTTACTATTTAAAACATCTGTTTTCTGTGTGAATCTGTGTTAAAGTGTAATTTATTTCTGTGATGCTCCGTTGTATTTTCAAATAAATTACACTTTAACAGACATTCACACAGAAAACAGCTGTTTTACATTTCAATAATATTTCACAATTTTATACCATATTTTTATAAAATGTTGCAGCCTTGGCGAGCATAAGAAAATTTCAAGTCTTAATTTTATTGAATTATCAACATAATTCTCTATATTGTGAGTGATATGGTTAGTAGGAGTATGAAACGAGTGTATTGTGTGTGTTTGCTGTGGCTCAGGTCTGCGTCTGTCTGCAGTCTGAGCTGCATTAGCTGACCTTTGACCTCGTCGTCTGCTCGTGTAATTACAGGAAGTGGGCGTGGCCAATGAGAACAGGGGATTGTGGGTGAGCATTAATGAGCACAGACTTGGCAATGTTGCTAAAGGGGAGAACAGAAGTTATTATTAGTTTAGTGTTTTCTGCATGATTCATAACTAAATGTTTACATTATGTGAAGAAAATGTATGCAGTGTTTGGAAAAGCCACCACCGGATTCTAGAATCTTCTATGGTTCTATGGTTGCCTGGATGTTGCTACACTGTTGCTAAATTGTTAACTGGATGGTTGCTATTCAGTTTGCTACTGTCTCCAGTGAAATGAGTCCATGTTAATATTATTGGATAATATTGAAATGGTTGATATTATTTAGCCCCGTTCACATAGCCTTGATTTCATCAGCAGGAAAGTAGTTTTCAGAAATTTGTTACATTTTAATGAATAATTATGTCCATTGTAGTGTAAAAAGTAGTGTTTAATCTTATTAATTTTTATTAATATTATTAATTTATAATATATTCATATTAAATATAAATATTTAACATAAATGTTTAATATTTTTATGAATGTAATGTTACTAATATTTAATAAAATTAAAAATAATAGAATAATTTAAAGTAATTAAATATATAATGAAAAGTTAATTTTCAAGAATAATCTAATAATATTTAATAAAATATTTGATATGTTTAATTTTATTTTTGGGGAAATATTTAATAATAAAATAAATAAAATCACTTAAAAGTAAATAAATATTTAATTTAATAATATAAAAGTTTATTATGATTAGCAATATTAGTATTATGTAATATTATTTTATAATGTATAACAATATTTAATATAAATACATTTTATAAATATTTTATAGCATTTTTATATAATAATTAAATGATTATAAAATGGAAATGTTAGTTTTTATTAACAAATATACCACCTAGAAATAGTCAATAATGGTGACCTATTTACAAATTTTAATTCTTTATAATAGCTCACACTGGAGTCATTTATTCTGATTTCTATCAGCTCATGTTTTTACCGTAAACGCATGAAGTGTCGCATGTGAAAGGAATAAACCCCGACTCGACTTGTCTCAGATCTCTCCGAGGCTCTGAAGATGAAAGCCGGCGAACTTTGTCAGAGATGATTTGAATTATTATCTCATCAACATGTCACACGCTGCAAACTAAATTCATCTGACTCTTGACTCGCTGACTGTGACCGGCGGGAGATTTATGGCGCTCCGTCTTTGATTTCCCACCAAAACAGTTCGGAGCCCTGCGCTAATGCGTCCCGCTGCATGCCATCCGTCCATCCATCGTGTGTTGATCTCCAGCTCTTCGTGAACAGCCGTTCTGTTCTCAGCAAGCGTTTTAAAGACTGCCGGTAAAAGTGTTCGTGAATCACTCCGAGTGTCAAACGCTCCATTAATCCCCAGCACAGATGCATTATGGGTGATGGGTTTAGAGAGGATGGCATGACACTGCTCTTCAGGGACTCAGAAAGAAGACTGGAGCCTACACTCTTAAAAATAAAGGTGCTTAAAAGTTCACAGTGATGCCATAGAAGAACACTTTTTGGTTCCACAAGGAGCCATTCAGTCGAAGAACCATCTCTTTCTTATCTTTTTATAATCTGAAGAATTCTCCACAAAGAAGCTTTTATGAAACCGAAAGGTTCTTCAGATGTTAAAGGTTCTTTATGGAACCATTTAGACAAAAAAGGTTGTTCTCTTCTATTTTTAAGAGTGTAGGGATGAGCCTATCCACCCTGAAGTATTGACATTTCGTTACTAATGCGAGTATTGAAAGTATTGATACTCAAATAAAAAATGAAGAGTTCATTTGCAATATCAGATAAAGTTTAAAAATCATGTAGTTATTTAATAGTTTTAGTTTATTTATTTAAGTAGTATTATTTAATCGAAACAACCCAATTGCAGTTTGTTTAATATGAACTGAAATTTAATGTTTTTGCAAATGAACTCTTCAAATACACTGTAAAAAGTGACCTTGAATTTAAAAGTTAAAAAACAGTAAAAATGCTACAGTAAAAACCTGGTAAAAGATTAACGTTAGTCCCTTACTATATACGTACAGTGAAAAACTGTATTGCACATGACGTAATTTTACGGTAGTATAACGTTTTTGGAAGTGGAAAAGAATATATAATTTACAGTTAATAACCGTAAATTGATATTTCTGCGTTACGATTCAAATTTGATGTTTGTTTTTAAAAATGTCAGTTACATTAGGGTTGTATGTTACATCTAATGTTGTTAAATGAATTTTTATTGCATTTTTTCAGTTTCACATGTGTTACCGTGAACGTGTTTAGTGTTTGTGTGAATGACTCTGTGCACCTCTATATGTGTTCGTGTTTAAAAGCTGCGTGTGATCTGCTTTGGTTTGTCATGTGACTTTCTCATCAACACCTGCTTTTGGTGATTTCAGTGTATTACAAATAATCAAAACACATTTAATTGCTTCAATAGGATGTTATATTACCATTTTATCAGTTACAGTATTTAACTGTAGATTTAAGTTAAAAACATAAAACCTAAAATGTTTTTACCGTATTGGGATTTGTGAAGAACCGAACATTTATGATTCTGACTCCAGTAATGATTATTTTAGTGCTGTCCATTCTCTGTTACAATCAGTTCAATTTTTAAACTCACATCAAACATTGTTTCCAGAAACATAAATTTTTTTTTTTTTAGTTAAAATATAAAATTTCTGAGAAGAGCTTGGCAATAAAAATTTTTAGTAGGCTAACTCATTTATCTATGTTTAAAAATCTTGTGTGTTTGTTTAACTTTTATCGTGACTTAGCGGATTTAAAATGTTTAATAAAAGAAGTACAGTTAAAGTATTGAAGTGTTGTTATAAATATTAAACTTATTATTACTATTATTTAATTTTTATTTTTACAAATCATTAAATTAAAAAATATATATTTTATATTTTATAAAAAGGTATTTTAATAATACAAATAATATAAAAATTGTATAAGTAATTACATTTTTTATTTAGTTTAACCAAATTATTATTATAATAAATGTCACATATTTAATATTTTATAAACATGTAATATTATTTTTATCCATTTAAACATAATAATGTTAAAAAAATAAAATTAACAATTTTAATAAATACAATTTAAAAAATAAAACATATATTATGCAATATTCTTCAATTATAATTTAATAATAATATTTTATGTTTTATAAATAATAGTATTTTTATATTTAATAATATTATGTAAATAATAATACATATTTAAAAGTTAAATATAACTGTTAATTTCTATAAATCTATATAGCAGTACATAAACATAAGTGTTTGTTTTTACAAAAATAAATAAGATGAAAAAATGCAGCAAAGTCTTTGAACATTTGAGTGATGATGCAACTGAATCAGAGTCTTGAACTGATTCATTAAAAAGAGCATTTGAATCAAATTTAGTGACCGTTTGCTACTGGAGATTAAATCAGATGCTATTAAACTATTATACTTTTTTCCTATTAAATGAGCAAATAAAATGAAGATTGCATTATTTACAAAGTTGCTTCCTTTTTATATCACAAAATCTTTATGCTCGTATTGTGACTGTTCAGTATGTTGTGTGGCCGATATGAACCGCTTCTTGTTTCACAACCCTAATAGAAACTGTAATAGATTCACATTGGCAGGAAGTGCAGAAGACAAAACAGCAGAATATCCCGATGGCTTTTCCGTCTCAGGTTTCTGGTTTTACTGTGGAGTTCAGGTATGTCTTTATGTGCCTCCCTCCATCCATCATCCAAACACACACACGTTCCCTCATCCACAGACTAAAGCTCCTGACAGGTTCCTGTGAAACACAATCGCTCTGCTGCTGTTGTGACACAGGTCTGAGCTCGAGTCCGTCTGTCAGCGGATTAAAGAAGTTCAGATGACCCACAAACACTCAATAATACAGTCAGTCAGATGCATTAGATGAGCCTTGAAGTTGGATTGTTTTGTGCTTTATCAGAACATCTAAGTTATTCATGAATAAATACATGAAATCAGAATTAATGTGACAAAATATGCTTAAAATGGGTCATATAGAATATGTTGACATGCTTTAATGTAAAAAAACACATTATTTTTCAAATACTGTACATTATTGTAGGTCCTCTATGCCCCGCCTCTCTCAAACAAGTCCCTCCTTCTGACAAGCGCAGTCTGCTCTGATTGGCCAGCTGACCCAGTGCATTGTGATTGGCCGAACACTGCAAGCACTTGTCAGAAATGTAACACCACTTTCCATAATCGCAAGCTTCATCTTTCAAAATAGAGAGCTGATTCAGAAGCACCAGATTGTTGTAGTAAAGTCCTGACCTTCTCTCCTAGGTTCACGAAACAGTCGTCCATAAAATGCGTAGCTGTTCTGTTGTAAGTAATCTTAAAGATTCCTAAATGCATCTACTTTCGGAAAAACAAATAAAGTGCTTGTTCTTTCTCCTCGATACACACACATCATCCTGACATGACTGCTTCAACACTAACTGTGTTACTGAAACCGCTACGCCTTTCTTTGCGTGAATATTTGGCATTATGCAAATATTTCCACATAGTGATGTAGAGATGTGGGGGCGTGTTTAAACGAGGTGTTTTAGGGGGCGTGTCTTAACTTTGATAAAGAATATCTCTTTGGGTATGAGAATTTAGTCTTTGCAACTTTACAGATCTTCTTCAATCACCAAGAGCTTGTGACACTCCAAAGAGAAAGAAACTATTGAAATCACATCATATAACCATTTAAGCTAATTTACTTTAAAAAACAAAAAAAAAAAAAAAAAGTGGAATATTTACATGAATATCTTACAGTGATACTGGGCTTCAGTCATAAAAAAGATGCCATTAAACAAATATAAAACATATACCGTCTTTGTGGTTTGTACATTTAATTTGAAGATTGAATGTGAAATTGTTGAAATATAAAAGTATATTTAAAACCTTGAATGTAAGGGGATCAAATTAATCGTGATTAATTTCAGATAAATTTTGTGATTTTAATTGTGTGATTCATTTTTTTAATCGATTGACAACATTACATTTGTTATATGATTTAAACAAAAAAAATATTAATATTAATAATAATAATAAATAATAAAATGTAATACAATACAAATATAGCAGTAGTATGTATAGGGTTTTCATTGTGTTTTATTTGATATAAAAATAGTATTAATGTCATAATATATATTAAAAATAATACTATATATGTGTGCATTTGTTTGCTAATAAAATCTATATTGAATTATTTTTTAATAAATATTAATACACACACACACACACACACACACACACACATAATTCACATTTAATAAATGCACAGGCTTGTTAGGTCACACTTGAAAATGTCGCTTTGTAAATGCAACTTTACAAATTATATCTTGAATATGAATTAAGTTATGGATTTCTGAATTGCTGTTTGCAAATAAACAAACTTTTTTTGTAAATGCAGTTTATAATGCTGTTAACTAACTTCCATGATGTGACATTTTTCCCGATAAAATGTGAAGAAAGGACATGATTTAATTAGATCATCAGGACTTGATTAGATCATATAATCGTTGTTGTAGCTGTTGGTTAACAGTATTCTTCCTCATCTAAAAATGAAAGTTGTTACTTTATGACGTGCAGTTATGATGTGCGTTTGAACAGCATGCGTGTAAATGTATTGTATTTAAATGCATGCATGAGATGGTTGTCTTTCACAGCCGTAGTTTTCTCATGCGTTGAGTGCAAGCGGATGTTTGCGGCTCGATCCGCAGCTCTGGTGTCACAGAGGTGGACATCTTGATCCACTTTCAGTAAAGCTCAGGGCAATTAAACCCCCTGAAGATGAGAGCGAGGACATTCAGTCGGATGAACAGAAAAGAGGCGGTGGATTACTTCAAGCTGCCGGCCGGTGCAATGTCCAGCGAAGGGGAGAGGAGCAGAGTGGACTTCCATTAACCAGAGAGAGATGGAAATCTAATTTCTCCAGCTCTGGGAAGCGTAATGTGATTGCTGGGAGAGGATCGGATGAGTCAGGATGTCTTGCATCATATATGGACTGAGGAAACTCTGAATGCAGGGCGAGAAAATCCAATTGTTCGGGGTCTTAATGTGTTCATTGAGTTTTCAAGAAATGAATCCTGTCTGTAGGGACAGAAACTTTGATCTTATCCCTTCAGTTCTTCAGTGCTGTTTTATCAGAAGATACCATGATAGTTTTATATATATTTTTTATATATATATATATATATATTTTTAGATATGTACATAGATTTTATTATTATTTTGATTGTTTATTTTTTTATTTAAATGTTAAAGTTGTATTCATTTTGTTTTCATTTTTAGTTTTTTTTTTTTTTTTTACAAATATCTAAATGAGTTTTTATAAATTTTAATATATTTTGACTAATTTTGTCTTGGCAACTAGCTGAAATGTTTTTTTTTCTGTTAATACTTATTTCAAGTAATGAAAGTTTTTTTTGTTTTAATTTAAGTTTAATATAAGTAAAACTAATTCAATATAGTTTCTCATTTAAAAACATCTTTAAGAGAATCTGAGCATCTGTACGAAGCATCACATGATCAAAAATCACCGACCAGAATCTGAATTATAATTTTGTCATTTTATATATTTTTGTCATTTTTTATAATATTGTATTTTATATTTTTCATTTTAAAGTTTTTTTTTGTTTATTTGCTTGTTCAGTTTTAATTTGCTATTTTAGAAAATGAAGTTACTCTAAATAAAAATGATTGTTAAAATTACATTTAATGAAAAAAAAAAAAAAAAAAAAAAAAAAAATATATATATATATATATATATATATATATATATATTTAATAAATATAAAAAAAATTAATTACTATTTTTAATATTCACATTTTGTGAAAAAATATGTAATGTAATACATATTTAATATTAAAATATTTTGTTTTAAAAAGTAATTAAAAAGAAAAAAAAATCATGTTTAGGTCTCTTTATTTTATTAAAAAAATTTTGGCACAGTGTGATTCTTGCTGAATTTTATTGAATCCAAACAGATCATTCCCAGACAAATATATACAGTCCAATACAAGGCTAAAAAGTTTTCGTTTGATCTCAGACTTTTTGTCCCGGCTGTATGTTCCGGTTCATTTAGTGCAGAAGAGCGTGCTGTTTTCTTCACACGAAGTCCTCTCAGATGGACTTGACGAGCGCTGAATAAAACAGCTCCGTGTCCAGAGACGGGGACCTATTGATCTTGATATCGATCCATTTACAGCAGAGCTCTCGCTCCATCAGGTCTGTGTACACACCCTTCCCTCTGAGATCCAGAACAATTGATCAGCTCCACACTCGCATCAAAGCTAATGAAGTCAGCGCCGCTGCTGGGAAAATCATTGTGCCTTCATATTCGCCTCATTATTTAGACTGGAGGGGTTATGCTTGTTTGCTTTGGGTTTAGGCTTGCTTTTCTATGACCTAATCACGATCGTTGCACTTTAAAAGGGGTTGTTTCGTGGTAAACGTGGTTTTACTGCCTCTGTCAAAAAAGTCATATAAATGTACTGTAGCTTTAAGAACCCAGAACTTCTCCAGTCCATATATGGAAATGAAATTCTAAGGATTATGACATCAAAACCTTGAGCTCATTAACATATGACCGCCCACTTTAACACATAAAATGTAAAAGAAGGTTTTGGTGTCATAATCATCAGGATTTCCATATATGGACTGGAGGAGTTTTGAGTGGATGTGTTAATGAGCCAACGGTTGTGTCATAATCATTTCCAAATTAAATCGTAAAGATGTCTTAAAGGTACAGTAGGAAGAACAGCCTGTTCAGTTGTAAGGTGATACTGAATTGACCGTTTCTGATGCATGAAACCTTATTTTATAAAATAAACATATTAATTTTATGGTAAACATGATTTTTTTTCTGTCAGTTTCAAACGAGTAAAATAAATGTACTGTAGCTTTAAGAACTTTAAAAACTTTCTCCAGTCCATATTTGGAAACGTATGACATCGAATTAATATACAGTTGAGGTCAAAAGTTTACACCCCCCTATTTAGAATCGGCCAAATGTTCATTATTTTACCCAAATAAGAGGGTAAATTTATTGTTTATTTAGTACTGACCTGAATAAGATTTCACATAAAGGATGTTTACATATAGTACACACGTGGTTTCATTTATAAAAATGACCATGTTCAAAAGTTTACACCCCCTTGATTCTTAATACTGTGTTGTTAGCTGAATGCTCCACAGCTGTGTATTTGTGTTTAATAAGTATTTGTTCATCAGTCGCTCGTTTGTCATGAACAGTTAAACTGCTGAAGAGTCTGCTGTTCTCCAGAAAAATCCTTCAGCTTCCACTAATTCATTGGTTTTCCTGCATTTTTGTGTATTTGAACCCTTTCAAACAAGGACTGTATGATTTTGAGATCCATCTTTTCACACTGAGGACAACTGAAGGACACAAACACAACTATTACAGAAGGTTTTGATCACTCACTGATGCTCCAGAAGAAAAAAAACATGCATTAAGAGCCAGGGTGTGAAAACTTTTGGAAATTTAAATTGAAAGGCGATTGGGGTAAGTTTGACTTATTCTGTCTTCTGAGAAACATGTCCTGTAGCTTCTGAAGGGCAGTACCAAATAAAAAGAAAATAATATGACCTTTAGGCGAAATATTAGTTTTTTTACACACCTCCATCCTGTTCAAAAGTTTTCACCCCCCCAGCTATTAATGCATGGTTTTTCCTTCTGGAGCATCAGTGAGCGTTTTAACCTTCTGAAATAGTTGCATACTAAGTTTCTCAGTTGTCCTCAGTGTGAAAAGATGGATCTCAAAATATTAATTACTCATGATATCATTGCATATTCATTATTCAGCCAAAGTGACTAAATCTCCTATGTTAATGAGTTTATGGTTCTGACGTCGTAATCATTACATTTTTTTTTTCCCTTTATGGAGAAGTTTCAAGTGCAAGAACTAGCTGTTTAGTTGTTAAATTACAACTGTTTAATGCATGAAACCTTATTTTATTATTGTAGATCAGGGAGACACTATATGCTAGAGGAATATAGCGCATAGCAGGAGGGAGTGTTATAGTATTTGGATGATATTTTGTGCTCTCGAGTCACGCGGCGGCTCTGGTTTCTGTCAGACGTCTGTGTTAAACAAGCTGTGTGAGTGCAATCGAAGGGTCGTTCAGGGCATCGGCTCATGAATGATTTGGACGTTGTTTTGAGTTCTGTTGAGGCAGAAAATCTTCATTTTTGGCTGAAATTTGTCTGTTAATGCTTGCTATGTATGTATCGCCCACTTTTCATGATCCAAGTTGCATAATTCCAACTGAAATACAACCAAAGTTGTGCGTTTGCAATCTTAATTAATCAAGAGAGAAAGGTTATGTTGTATAATATGAAAACAGAATTTATTTTTCTTGTATTTGAATAGCATGCTTTTGAAAAACTAAAGCCACAATCAATCAAGACCTTTTTTTTAGTTGTTGCAGAAATACTGCACGATCAGACCGATTCACGAGCAAATGATTCTTTTGAGCAGGTACTTTTGATGAATCAGACAGAAACGACTCATAAGGACTAACAAGTTTATACCAGCTAAACTAAATACATGTTTGTGAAGTACAGTTGGACGAATATCTCTGGTTGTTCTGTTATATAGAGGCATTGAAGACGTGACTGCTTTACATAAGATCGTTCTTGACGACGTTGGAGGTTTTGTGCTTTCGAGTTTAATTAGCATTCCTGAGCCATTAAGTAACGAGCGTGCCGCTACAGGACCTGCAGTAAACAGCTGATTGGTGAGGATGTTTCTCATCGAGGAGCAGGTACTCTCTCTTTCTCTGAGCGTCTGCTGGAGAAACCAAGAACCTGAAGCAATGCCAAAAATCCCTGTGTTAAAGTTCACACTATATCTCCATCTGTGCCTGGATGGCGGGAAATGGAAGACAGCTGTGCGAGAGTGTGTGTGTGTGTGTGTGTGCAGTATGTGATCTGATGTGTTGTGCATGATGACAGACAGGAATCACACAATATTTGACCATTTAGAGATTTTTGCCATTAGCTTGTTATAGAGCTAGCTATATAATTTGGGGAAAAACGGTTTTTTTTTTTTCAACAAATAATAAATAAATTTTATTGCTCTAATGATAATTGTTTTAATAAATTAATTTAGTTTAGTTAAACCATTTTCCATAATAAAAATATCACTATTGTATTTTCACTGTAAAACAAATGTAGTATTTAACAAAAAATATAAAATTGATTTTACAGTAAAACTGTAAACTTGCGATGGGGGAAGCTACAGGTTTGCTTTTTTGTAGAGGCAAAATGAAAAGCAAAAAAAAGCTATTTACAAAATTATTGGTAAACTATTTGCAATGATAAAAATATTACTATTGTAATTTCAGTGTAAAATAAATACAACAATCATTTTATTTTACAGTAAAACATTTTAAAACAACAGTAGAACAACAATTACTGTTAAAAATACAGTAAAACGTCATGAGCTGCTCGTGTGTAAATGAACACAGTGCCGTGCTTCACTCTGAAACAAGAGTGCATGTATTTTTTTTTTTTTTTTTGATTAAATTACAGCTTTTGTGACGTGATGATCACACAAAGCCATATCATGATATTTGTCATATTTTGATTAATCAGGCAGCCCAAGATTATAGTCATGTCCACTTCCGTTCAAAGCTTCCCCAGATCAACAACTTTTCAGTTTTAAGGGTCTTTTTGTGAGAATTATCAGCAGCTTTTTCAGTGCAGGTATGTTTGCTGTGTGGAGAGCTTTCAATAAGGCGTTAGTGTGAGCTTTTAAAGGCTGAATGTGTTTACTGAAGCTGTCAGATGCTCTCTCTTCAGAAGCTCCTCTGGATCCCATTCCTTCTGGATTCAGACGCATCGCCTTTTTCCACTTTAAAAACACCGCTCAGAGCCGAGGTGCGTTTAATTTGTTTTATGCATCAATCATAGAGAATATGGACCTTTGCACATTTCCGAGTTTCTCGGCAGAAGATGCATAGTTGGGTTAACTCAATGAGCAATGAAGGGGAGAGTAGCACAAATAGTTTTTTTTGTGCATTTTTTTTTTATTTGCTCAAATAGTATATTCACTACTGCATTTGTCTCTTAAATCAAGGTCTGCACTCTCTTTATTTTAGCAGGAGATCAGACCGATTTACGATGCTGATGACACGTCATCACAGTCTTGTGACAAGGGTCCATTGTGTGGCTGTTAGATTGCACTATTTTGGGCGTTTTGGAGCTTCAGATGCGTTTGTAATACAAGCCCGTTCGCTTCCTGTAAGTGGTTTTGACAGGGAGAAACTGTGAGGGGAAAAAAGGACTCTTTCATGCGCACTTCATCCATCTTTTCAACCTGTTTTCGATGAGAGGTTCAAATGCGTTTCACATGTGCTGCACTGCGCTCGTAGTCATCAGACCTCCTCTGTTCCCTCCAGATTATCAGCTGAGGTTTGCATGGGATCTGCGTGTGCGTGCGTGATGGAAGCCACCTTTGCATATTTGCATAATGCAGATTGGATCATATGGACGCAGCTGCAGAAGTGCATGACTCGATGTGCCCTGATTAGATGTTTCCTGGAACACAGACCGTTCTGTCTTAGAAACTGGTCACACTGACTGAACGGGAACTTTGGGTTGTTTTGAAAGGAATATTTTTAGTATTTTTTTTATGTATAGTGTGTTCATGCACAGACTGGATGGTGATGGAGTGGAGCACTGGCTGTTGTCAGACACAGATCTCTCTGGATTATTACAGTTATTGGCCAAATGAGTGTTTGGAAATGTAAAGTGATATTTCCTGCTGACACACTACAGCAAAATATAGAAATAACTGACTTGAAACCATTTTTTTATCTGCTGAAAATACTAGTGTTCTATTCATTTTGGCCTCCATTGTGTGTGTGTGTGTGTGTGTGTTTGCGTGCGTTTGCGTGTGTGTGTATATATGTATATATATATATTAGGGGTGTAACGGTTCACAAAATTCACGGTTCGGTTCGATACGATACACTGATGTCACGGTTCGGTTCGGTTCGGTTCGGTTCGATACGTTTTAGATACAGCAAAATGTAAAAACATCTCAACTTTTCAGAATGCCGCAAGCGCACCGCGGGTCATGTGACAAGAACCAACCAATCAGCTTCATCCTTTCCCGTAACAACGTTGAGAGCTCAGCCAAGATGAAGGAACAGCTGATCATAGTTGTATATGGATTGCAATTTTGAAATAAATTCAGTAGCAGAGCTACTGCAAGCGATTTTTAGAGCTGCAAATCCATTTATCCTTCGCTGAAATTTCCGCGTCTCATGGAGAGAGCACGTCATTGTTGCTTAGCAAAGACAGACGCCTCATGAGCGCTTCTGCCCGAGCGCTTTGGAAAGGAGGAGAAAGACGCGCTTAGCGTTTTCCATGCGTTTTTAGGCACGATATGTGAACGGCCCCTAAGGCGCTCGCTCACTCAGCACGCGCTGAAGGCTCGTTGCAAAATGTCGAATGCATTTAACAGACCAGAAATATAAGATCCTAAAATAACCAACAGGTCTGGTGTTTGGGTTGGATTCCCTGTAAGCTATAGTTTCTAAATGCTGCAGGGATAGTTTGCTGTGTGCATGTTTCTCCTTTTTTTCGTCTTTTCCCAGATAGTACTGACGCATATATCCCAGATATTCCCGCTGGTGTTTTTTTTTTTTTTTTTTTTGTAATCCCGCTGGTGTACCCTGTCATGTTGCAGATGCGACATACCGTTGTTTTTTTATCCACCACTCTCTTGCCATCACCATTATAGCTTAAAGGGAATCCAAAGTGCACCCAAACACCAGACCTGTTGGTTATTGGAGGATCTTCTCATTTCTAGTCTGTTAAACGCATTGGCTATTTTGCAACGAGCCTTCAGCGCGTACTGAGTGAGCGAGCGCCTGCTGAGTAGCCTAACATAAACATATAAGATGGTGTTTTTTTCTTCTTCGGGAGTGTCAGGGGCGTTGCCTGTTACGTTGTTTGGGTTATTGGGCTACCTTGTTGAACGCATATCATTATATTTCTTTCTCTCTCTTTTTTTTTTTTTTCAAATATAATTAATTACTCCAACGAACCGTTCGGTATACATAATGCGTACCGCGTACCGAACCGAAAGCGTCGTACCGAACGGTTCAATACGAATACGCGTATCGTTACACCCCTAATATATATGTGTGTGTGTGTGTGTGTGTGTGTGTGTGTGCGTGCGTTTGCGTGTGTGTGTATATATATATATATATATATATATATATTATATATATATATATATATATATATATATATGTATATATATATATATATATATATATATATATATATATATATATATATATATGTATATATATATATATATATATATATATGTATATATATATATATATATATATATATATATGTATGTGTGTGTGTGTTACATTACAATTTAAAATATTTTCGAGTTGTGTGTGTGTGTGTATAATAAATATGATTTTTAATAACATTATTTTTTAAGTGTATTTAAATATTGTGGAATTGTTTGGGTGTGTGTGTGTGTATATATATTGCATTAATTAAAAAACGGAAATATTTTAGAATTTGTGTGTATCTGCATATTAATATATTATTAATATTAATAATAGAAATCAATATTCACGTGCATATATTTTTTATATTATAATCATACAAATACATTTTAAATAAAGATAAAGAAAAAAATAACAAGTATGTATAAATTCGTGTTTTACTTGTTTTTTTACAATTAATATTTAAACAAAAACATTTTAGTTATTATACTTCAGTTTCACTTGAGTTCGTTCTTATATATTCGTACAGTATTTTCCCCACTGCTTTTTTAACTAAATTAATTTGAAATATTGGACTGGAATGCACTTAAAATATTGAATTATTTTCATTTAAGTGCACCACTTTAATAAGAACCAGCAGTTTATTTACCTGCATATGTTTTTGATAAAACATTTAAACAACGAAAACCCTTTTTTAAGTCAGATTTGAATTGATTCGTTTGAACTGGCTCTCAGAAATGATTTGAACACACTGTTCGACTCTCATCGAGCGTGTTTTGGAGCGGCGGATGGAAAGTGTGCAACTAGAAAGGTTCCCTTCAATCAAACGACATATTATTAGCCAAGTGACACACGGCGCAGGGTGAGCGATGCAGGAACGCCTGGCAGATTTGGGCACATTTGGTTGGGATTAGGACGCTCGCCAAAACAAATCCGCTCTGAGTTGGTGGGCAGTGCGTCTGAGAGTCGCTGTGAGATGTTCGTCTGACGTTCACCGGCGTTTTCTGACTTTAATTTGTGCATCTTGGCAGCGCTTCATCTCGGACCGGTGCAGCAGCTGAATAAATACACAAATGAATCCATTTCAGTATCAAAACTCGCTCGCAGGCGACGGCCAAATAAAACAGCGTCCCTCCGTGATGTGTTTGGCAGAGACGCAGCTTATCTTTTATCTGAAAGGAGTAGTTCAGTCAGAAATGAGAAATCTGTCGTCGTTTACTCGCGTTTGAGCTTTTACCCCTCACTCAGGTCCGTTTTGACCTGAAAGAGATGCAGGAAAAGTAAAAAAAAAGCAGCATCGATTTTAATAACAAAATTAGAAGTAGCAAACGCTTATTTATTTGAATGATTATTTAAGATATAACATTTGTGACTCGAGTATGTGAGCACCTTTAGATGCCACCTGTGGAGATAAATTAGTGTAAAAAATATATATTTAGTTTCAGACTTTACTTTCAGACTGAATTTGGTTGAAATGCATGTCTATTGATAAACATGCAACTTCATCTTCAAGTAAAATTTGAAGTAATATGTTGTTTTGCTAGAAATAAATAGGTATGTTTTAATACTGATATTATACACACAAACACACGCACACAAAATCTCAAATAATAACTTTTTTCACATTTTTACATAATAAAATGCTGTAATAACTTGTTTTTCTCGAAGACTTCTCTCGTGCTCCACACAGATGAAGGCAGATGATGTCTCTTCGAGGCTCGTGTGTTGTGTTTGAGTCTCAGTCCTCAGATAGTTATAACGGCGCAGTAATTGCTGATTGTTTTCCAGCGCTCGTCTGCAGATTCACCGGATCACGCTGCGCTTCTCTGTTTATGTCAAAGACTTCCTCACAGTTCATTTAAAAGGTGAATCGAGCACGAACGCATGTCTGACCGATCCCGACGGGTTCAGTGTTGTTGTGTCGAGGATCGACTGACTGTCCTGAACAAATGAATGTCAAATGTGAAGTTACTCATTCAGATTATTTATCTGCTTGCAGTCTGAAACTAATCTCTGAACGGTTTACCAACAATTGAGCTCAGTTTGTATAGATTTTTAATGATTTTTAATAATAATAATAGTGGTTGTTGTTGTTAGTATTATTGTTATTATTTATGTATAAAGCAATTATTTAAAAATATATGCATGTTTGTTAGTTTTTTTGTTATTCATATACATTATTCATCGTGAAACAAATCTCTGATTGGTTTACCTGGATTAGGATTTGCTTAATAATAATAATAATAATAATAATAATAATAAAAAATAATTTTTAAACTAATAATTTTTTTATCTGTCATTCCTATACAGTCGGAAATTAATCTCTGCATTGTGTTCCTGGATCTGGATTTGCTCAATAATAATAATAATAATAATAATAATAATAATAATAATAATAATAATTCATTCATTTCTAATACTGTAATAGGTATGGTTTTAGAAATATTTTGTTATTTATTAAACATTTATTTATTTTTTATTCATAAAGATTATTCAGAAGCATAACTTATTTACTTATTATTTTTCTATAATTAATATATTTACTATTAAGAATTTTGTAACTTATATTATTATTATTATTATTATTATTATTTATTTATTTTTTTATTTTTTTATTTTTTTATAAAAATAAATATTTATAATTAATTATGGTAACACTTAAGAATAATGGTCCATTAGTTAATGTTAGTTAACATGATTTAAGCAAGAACAATCTTTCTATAGCATTCATTTATTAATCTTAGTTGATGTTAATTTCAACATTTACTAATGCATTATTAAAATCAAAAGTTGTGGTTTGTTAACATTAGTTAATGCACTGTGAATTAGTATTTTAATTTACTAACGTTAACAAAGATGAATAAAAACAGTATTACATGTATTGTTCATTGTTTGTTCATGTTAATTAACTAACATGAACTAATGGACCGTAAGTGTTACCTTAATTATTTATAATGAAATGATATTTTCAGTTCTGTGTTTATGTGGAAGTGTTGGTTTATCATCCGTCTGGTGCTGTCAGCTCTTCACATCAGGTTAGATCTTAGGTTCTTCAGATGGATATTGAGTAACGCGTGTATTGGGTGGTCTGTGTTACCCACCAATGCAAACATTTTCTATAATAACATGGATCCCCGAAGCAGGAAGTTGTTTTTAGTAGTAGCACTTTTTGAGCATCTCCTTCTCCACACGTTTGTCTTTGGTCAGCATGAGCGAGCCGTGATGGATGTGTGTTAGTGTGAGGTTTGGCTTCTCGCTGCAGACAGCGCCGGCGTCCAAGTAAAATCCTCTCGTCCGCTTCTGTCAGCCTCAAACCTCCTGGAGCTGGTGGCTTGAGAGCAGAAAATGTGCGAGTGAGGACGGATACAGAGCGAGGCAGTGTGATGTGTGTGTGTGTGTGTGTGTGTGAGCAGCTGTTTCGGTCTCCTTCCACCTGATCAGCTTCGATTAATGAGAGTTTGGTTCTTGAGCGCTGGCAGGAAATCAGAGGATAAACTAGACTGCTTTTGTCCCAGGAGTTTCCTGAAGTGAACTGTGTCTGCTCCAGCCTTCAGCTCGGTCTGTTTATTCACAATCACAGGCGTCAAACGCTTCTGCTGCGTGACGTGTTATAATCCATCCAGGACTGGTTTAAACACTGTTTGTTTTCTCATTTCTGCATGCAGTTTTTATGATTGGTATTCAATTTCATTTCATGCATATCAAGAACACTTAAAATGAACCAGAAGGCAAAAGTATGATAAAAAATTTACAAATGCACTTATTTACTGGGAACAAAAAAATTTTTTATTTCAATAATTTCTCTAAAAAAAATTATAAGCTATGCTTATTTAATTTAAAGGCGGCATTTATTAGCCTGTTCAAAAAAAGTGTATATGTAAATAATCTTAATAAATAAAATTTCTAAGTGCTAGAATAATTTTTATTATAATTTTTATAGTTTATAATTTATTTTAATTTAATTATTTTATTTAATATTATTCTTTTTTATTACATTTATTTATTATTAAAATATTATAATTTTTATATTTATTTTTATTATCAAATTGTAATATATATAAAATAAAATAAAAATCCATCCAAATGTATATGTAATATTACAAAATAAATTATATGTAATTTTGTATAATATTAAAATGTATTTAATATTTGTTATAATTCTGATTATTGGAAGGTTACATGTTTAAGTATTTTAAAACATTATATAATCATATTAAGTAAAATTTCTAATTGCTATATTATTTTATGAGACAGGAATTTGAGTGTATTATTATATGTATGCTAATATTGCATATTGCATTATATATATATATGTATGCAAGTTCTATGACACATGGTGTTTTAGTAAGTGTCTGTGCTGTGTTGTGAGTTTCTCAGGTCATGTAATGTAATATAACAGTGTTCATGAGCATGTTTTCTGTCAGCTGAGGCGATCACGTCCAGTGGCTCGGGTCCAGCAGACCTTCACAGAAGTGCGTAGAAAGCCTCGAATGTGAAAACGAGTGTAACTCCGAGCTTTCATAACAACCGAAGGGATTTAATTACACATACCTGGACAACTGACAGCATGGAAAACCCCTGAGCGCTCGCTGCCCGCGTCTGCGTCCGTCCAACCCTCCGCCTGACCGCCTCCAGCCTGCAGACGTCATAATGAGACGAGTCCAGCGAGTCCTCCGTGTGTCAGAGCCGTAAACCCCTCTCATCAATCACTGCGGCGCTCGCTCAGCGCAGACAGCATCTTTAATGCTGGAGATCCCGTCTGGTGTACGAAAATATAGTGCACTGTAAATTTACCGTGTTTTTTTCCGGGTAAAGCAGCTCAGTTTTGGATCAAACTAAATCAGTAGCACACTCGGATTGCGATTTGGGAGTTCATTTTCTATTTACATTTACATTTTAGTCAATTAGCAGACGCTTTTATGCAAGGCGACTTATAAATGAGGACAGCTGAAGCATTATTGCATTATTGAGGCACTGTTTTCCAAATGAATGTTGTTCAGTGCTTTGACGCAATGTATTTTGTTTAAAGCACTATATAAATAAAGGTGATTGATTGATTAATTGGAAGCAATCGAATACAACAAAAGAGCAATGATGTATAAGTGCTATAAGTTAGCTTAAACTTGGACTTAAACTCAGCTTAACGTGTTTTGGCAGTGTTGAGCATTATAGCCAATCACAAGCAGATCTGGGGCACGTTTCAATAAAGAAGTTTAACCAACTCCGAGTTAAATTAAAAAAACTTGATTTACTCTGAGAAGGGAAACTGAGTTTTCGGGTTATATATATATATATATATATATATATATATATATAAAAGTGCATTTTTCTTATTTTACAAATGACCTGCCAATAGGGTAAAAAAAAAAAAAAAACAATAAAGCAGTGAATATTTACAGTAACGCTACTTTCTTAGCGTTTAAATCCTATTTACAGTAACAGTATGCTAACTGCAACTAGCTCTAGATGCTATTCATACTTAGTGAAAATCGTGTTATATTATATTTACCATATAAAAGTAGCAGTTCTTTGCAACAGGCTTAGTGTAAATAATAATTTTTGATGTTATTTATACTTTATACTGGCAGATACATACTATTTGCACCACAGTAGTGTTGTACATTAACAGGATGCAATAATAACAGATCGTAAAGGATTCTATATTTTTTAATCGTATATGCTTTTAACATCATTTAACACTCGTTAGGCACTTTACTTCCATTTTTATTTTCTTTTTATCTACTTTGGCAACTTCCTCTGAATGCACAGCTCTAGCTCTGTCTTCATTAGAGATGCACGACTCTGGAGAGTCACGACTGGTTTAGTTTTTCGTCTCAGATTGAGATCACGATTCTGAGCTGAGTCTATTTAAAAGGCTAGTTCTCACAGCACAGTCATGGATACTTAACAAACACAGCTGGTGTATTTCACCACCCTCAACTTGTCAGCCTCAGTTCAATGATGATAAAAATGCGTTTTCCACTGTTAATTTCAGACACGTGCTGGAGGAAACACTCGCTCTCTTCATGAGTTTCTGCTCTGGCAGCTCCAGAAGCTGCTCTTTTATCTCTCCAAACTCTCTCCCCAGACCGGTTTTCATTTATTCACCGTGACTCAGTGTTCGTTAGACTCAGCGAAGGCTTTCTGTCTGGGCCTCTGCTGCTTTTCCTGACCCGAAGCTCTTCAATAACGCGCTTCAAAGACTCGAGTGGCAGATGGGTAAAGGCCAACGGGACGGTCAGTAAAACAAAACCTGACCAGAAGAGTCTT
>NC_039252.1:17657924-17667924 GCF_003368295.1 Carassius auratus
CTGTTAAAATTAAAACACAGGTGACAAATTGTGTCATTCTTTCAAAAATCATGTTTTAATACCTGTATTAATATCATTGTATTTAATTAAGAAGTACGTTCTACTGTGCAATAGTAATATATGTCACAATTTCTTAAAGTTAGACCGAACTTTTATTTTGGCAGGTTTTAGTGAAGAGATTTACATAGCAGTCTTTTTGCCATTCAGTTGAGTGTACAGCCATAGTTTTTGATTTATTCATCAATGTTTTATGCCAAATTCTGTTTAAATTACTGGATTCTGCCCTATATAGTTTATTATTATTATTATTATTCAGTAGACTTAACCTCATGGTATTTATGCAGAGACAATAGTTACTTTTTCACTTGGATATTGAGTTCTCATTAGTGCACACACTAACACAAGCGCACTACTGAGTGAAATCCAGAAACTCATGCAGTTATAACAGCTGCAGTCATAATCTACATCAATATGAGTCACACAGAGGGCCGCTTGACATTTTTAGCCCCGGCGGGTGCCCACTGCGACGTGACGTGATCCTCTTCAGTCTGAATTAGTTTGTTAGTTAGTGCTTAGGTTTGAAATGGCATCTTTTGGATTACAAGCTCAGGTATTTACCTGCTAATTTGCCACAAGCTTGTGTGTGTCAGAACACAAACACAGCTGAGCAAAGCAGACTCAACACAGCCAGCACATCTGTGCCAGGCGTTATGAGCCTTGTTTGCTGTAATATATATTTTACAGACCTAAAATGTTTGTGCAGTAGTTTAATTATGCATCAAAAATCAAAAGCATGAGTGTAAACCGTTTAATATTCAGATATTGTCTTTTATAGGTTCCTTTTTAGACACTAAATCTTGGTATGATGCATGAAGATGTGAGATGTTACCCCATCGTTGCGGTAACAAATCAATTCCTACATTGTTTTTCTCTTCTAAACTTTTTCTAAACATCTTATGGTTCTTGTTGAACCCCTCGCTGTGGCACATTGGCATCAGCGCTTTATTTAACCTCTCTGAAAACCTCTTTCTCAGGAGTGAGAGGACTGATTATTCCTCCTTACCCAGCGTCCCCCGCATGGTTCTTGCTGTGACGGTTTCTTAGCCCTCTTGAGAAGTTTTGTTTTGCCTTACCCAGAATTCCCGGTGACTTCAAAGCCTCTGTGATTGTTTCGTGCTCTGTGGCGGCCCATTGTGCTGGCTTTGCATATTAATGAGGATCTTCTTTCTCTCGCTCACCAATGGCTCACGGTTGGGATGCTGGGAGCTTGAAAGCAGGACACCATGAGACCTGAAGAAACTCTCAAGAACTAGAACAATTAGAATTTCAGCATCAGTTTTTAGTGAGGTAAGCTTAAATGCTTTAGAGTGGTTTTAGGGAAGACAGGCAAAAACACTGTTTTCATACACTGGTCAGTATTAAGATTTGGGGTTATTTGTCTTTTTGTATTGTTATGTTTCAGAGTAGTGGAAAGAAAACATCCAAAATACACTTAAGTGTATATATTATTTCACTTGATCTATTTGCATTTGGAGATGTCTGTTACAACATGTATCTTTTAAGGGTCGTTTTCTCAAATAAGTTTTTTTCAGCACCACCGACTTGCACCAAAATTTGCAGTTTTATTCCTTTCTATACTCTAAATATTTTTACTGAGGGGTTTGTTCATATATCACTTGCATGTCTTTTTTTTGCATCTATTTTTGCATCTATATATTCCAAATACAATGCAATCTTTAAAGGCCATTTTATGAAAATGAGTTTGTTTCTCCACTTCAGCAGCACTTGCATATACCAAACTTAGCAGTATTATCCATATCTATCTTCTAAAGGATTTTACTGAGGGGTTTGTTGATATAATTTCCCTGATTTTATTATTGCACTCTATTTGCTTTTGTAGATTTAAGTAACAATATGTATCTGTAAAGGCCACTTTCTCAAAAAAATGTTTTTTATCCACTTCAGCAGCACTTACATTCACCAAAACTTAGAGTTTTATTCTTTTATATATTCTGAAGGATTTTACTGTAAGGTTTGTTGACAAATCGTTCACCTGAGTTTATCCCATGATTTATTTGCATCCATAGATTTAATTTACAACACTTATTTTTAAAGACCCTTTTCTAAACAAGAGTTTCCTTCTTCACTTCAGCTGAACTTACATACACCAAAATTATTAGAAAAATTAAAAATTAATTTTACTTGAATTAAAATGAGACCAGTCACCACAGATTAGCATCACGCAAAGGACGGGTTTGGAAAAATTAATCAATGAGCGAATCGTTTGGGAGTCGTTGAGCAAGTAAGGTAATTTTAAATAAATGCATACTATAAGACAATGAAAGTGTTTTTTGACCTTGCATGCATGTTATTGGGGACTCCCAAAACCAAAATATGAACCTTTTATAACCCATAATAGGGGCACTATGTGTGCAAAATAGTTAGTAATTAGTTTAAACCTCTAAATAAGTCAGGATACAGGATAATCAAATGTTTTTAATGTTGTGTCTGAGATGGCTGTTGTAAGTGCAGTTCAGGAGGTGTTGAGAGTTGAAGGATGGTCCGGAGATGCCGATGGTCTGATGGCAATCCGATGGGGTTTCCACCTGCATGCAGCTGTTGGCTCGTAGGAAGTGGAATGTCTTTCCCAGATTCCGTGACCGAACTCTCAACGACCGCTCAAGACAGAGAAAAAAGAAGCACGGCGGCAAATCCCCTGTTGAAATTTCACAGTGGCAGGGGTCAGAGTCGCTGTCAGGCCAAACATCGCTCACGATCGCATTCCTTCAGCCGCTATTGTAATTCGAGAGTCCGTGCCATCACGACCACTTGTGCCCGCTTCCTTTGTTCCTCACTTGAGTCGTGAATTTTGCGGTTGTCTCACAGATTTTCCAGCTACATGTGAGAGACAAAGTCGTCTGGCCGTAAATCCACACAGACGCAGAACCTCTTGCCTTTTCTCATGTCTGTGAGGGAATGCTAACTGCAGCTTTTGTGTCTCTTGCCCAAGGGTTTGTTGGTTGATTATAGTTCCAATAATAATAAAACCATTTAAATGGATAGTTTACCCAAAAATAATGATTTTTTTTACCTTCGCGCCATTCCAAATCTGTTTGACTCTGTATTTTGTTAAGCACAAAAGGAGACGTTTAACAGAACTTTCACACTATTTTATTTTAAGTAATGAAAGCAGGCCAAGCACAAGGGAGCTTAGAAACAATCCGTATAACTTGTGTGCTTTATTTCAAGTCTTCTAACGCATATGAAGCCATTTAAATGTGCTGCATCGACACATCTGTGCTGCCTTTGTATACATGTACATTACCAATCAAAACGTTTTTTATACTGCACAGATGCATTCAATTGATCAAAAGTAACAGTAAAGCCATTTATAATGCTACAAAAGATCTATCTTTCAAATAAATGCTGTGTTCTATTCATCTTTGAATCCTGACAAAAAATAAAATGCATCACGGTTTCCACAAAAATATTGCACAGCACGACTGTTTTCAAAATTGATGATAATCTTCATGTTTCTTGAGCAGTAAATCATCATATTAGACTGATTTCTGAAGATCATGTGACACTGAAGACTGGAGGAATGATGCTGAAAATACAGCGGAGCATCACAGAAATAAATTATATTTTACTCTATATTCATAATTGAATACAGATATTTTTAATTGTCAATTAATCAAACAAATTCAGCATTGACGAGCAGCATACGTCTTTCACAAATGTAAAAAAAAATTACTGACCCCAAACATAGTGTCAGAAACGGCCACCTACTATATAAAATGTAACCGTATTTCACTATTTTTAGTGTATTTTTGATTAAATAAATTCAGCCTCTGTCAGCAGACGTATTTTTCCAAAGCAACTTACAACTGAGAAACAACAAAAGCAGTACAGGATAGAAAAAGAGGCGAAACCTCTAAAAACAAAGCAATGTTTCATACTTTTATGGTGCTTTTTGTCATTTTTGGTGCTCAACAGCATTTCACTGAATGAAAAAGAACATCCTGGTCAGTTTTCGCTTTCAAGTTCCAAACATGTAAGAGTCAAAACAAAATAACAGTACTTTAATTTTTGAGGGAAGTTATTTAAAGTGTATTTTAGGTTGCTATTCACCTGAAAGACTTGTTTTCAAAAGTGCATAACTTTTGATAAATTTTAGTTTGTTGAAGCTTCCGAAATCATTTTTGGAGCTTGAATGGTGACAAGATTCCAGGTTCTTGCTTCGCTCTCCTCTACAGTGATTTTACCGTCAGGAAGAAATGATCCTCGTGTTTCTGGCGGTGGAATCAAAGCGTGCATCCCCTGGCATTGCCCCGGACGGCCCATTTCTCAACAGCGGGCCTCACGCTGGGCGTTTGATGGAGCTCGCAGCCAGTGTGTGAGCGGGCCTGACCTACTCACAGCTTCCCGAGAGCTCGCCCCGATCGCATGTAATCACCGCAAACCAGCTCTGACAGCACCAATGCTGCGGTCACATCACTGCCGCCCCACTGAACTCCCAGCAGCCCACACTGTTGTTCCTGCTCTCACTTTCTCTTTGTGTTTAGCCCATCCACACACACACACACACACACACACCTTCACAGCGTCACGGCTGGAGAAAGAGGAAAGTGTGGAGCGTCGGAGGGAATGTGGAGCAATTGATCTCCTCTTTGAGTTGAGATTAGGGTTACACTCATCAATGAAATCTGATTTTAACATTGTTTCTGACAAGCTGTTATATGGTTGCTGGGACATTATGCATTATTCTGAATGAAACCCATTCCAATTTTTTTTGTGCATTTAATTATCTTTTTTTTTAATGACGTTAGATCGTCTAACACTCATTCTGCTCATTTCTCATTTGAATCTCTGTGCTCTTGATGTAATCTCAGTAATGGCACTAACTCGCTCCTAATCGGCTTTAGTTGTGTGTGTCTGTGAGTGTTTGGGTGAGATTAGGGCGATGGGGGCGTGTGGTGGCCCGAGGTGAGTCCCACCATCACCTGACGTGTGAATGCCTTTTATCATGCGCTCTTTCTGCTCTTGTGTGTTTTTACTGCTGCTTTGTGTTCTTTATCCCACCCATAATGAGCTGTCAGTCAGCCTCTGGCACCCTACGAGAGAAGAGAGGAAGTGCTTAATCGACCCGCCAGGAACTAGTTCTTACAGCACTTTGAGTGAGAATACATGGGGTGTCATTTGCTTTCATGTTTTTGATGTCGCTCTACAGCTACATGGAGATTTTCTTCCCACATAAACTGTTATGTTATTTTTAGTTGCAGTTTAAAATGTTGTCAAACAGAAGTAAATCATCACTAGTATCAGAGCTCATAATGATGCAATCAAAACTAGAAGCACTGTAAGTTCAGAATTTAAGAAAACATAATAGCGACTGCCTAGAAACTGGTTAAAAAACTGGTTTATACACTTAAAAGTACACCTTGGCTGCTGCATCGCAACATAGTATCAACAGTTGCATCCTAAATCGCAAACTTATTCTTACGTGTCACTGTAAATCACCAAAAAAATGTGCATTAAATACCCAAATGATGCACTTAAATAAGTGTGAAATGTTGGACACTTGATGCACAAAATGCATTATAACATAACAATCTTATGTAATTCATGCATTAGATGGATGAGGACCCTAGTAACACCCCAGCAATCACAACACCTTGTTTTTCATGAGCAAACACCTGATTATGTTTATGAAACATTCCAGTTTAAGCCATTATAGTTGGTTTGTATTTGTGACCGGTTTAGCCGTTTGTTTTGCACAAGCAAGGACCACTCACATTTACTTTATGACATGAAAAACACTATATAAATCAGCTCAAACTTAATTTAAACTACTATTACCTTTTTCTCCACTCACTTCTGGTTCTCAACAAGTTGTAAGTCTATTCCTGCAAAGCACAGCATTATTTCTTTTGCGAATTCTCGACGAATCCCAACCAGTGAAATGCAATCGCACTGATTAACATTTGCAAAGCTCTTCAAAAGTGTGCAATCTCCTTATAAAGTACATAATTGCCAGATATGTCTTGGCGACATGCATGCATACACACATTAGTAATATGCATTGCTATAAATGTCATTTGGACAACTTTAAAGGCTATTTTCTCAATATTTAGGAATTTGTTTTATTTGAATTTTTTTTTGCTCCCTCAGATTCCAGATTGTAGTTGTATCTTGGCCAAATATTATCCGATCCTAACAAACCATGCATCAATGGAAAGCGTATTTATTCCACTTCCCATAAACTGCCCCTCATGACCGGTTCTGTGCTCTAGGGTCACATCGGACCCCTCTAAAGCACTGTTGTTGGTTTGTGAGTGGTCACATGACTCTGAGTTCACAGACGGCCCACCGAGCGCTGGAGGCTGTTTTTGGGGGCCACTGGCCTCCTTTCAGTGGACGGCCCTCCCCTGTGCGTGAGGAGGGTCCGCTGGGGTCCCGGCTGAGCCGCGGAGATCAACTGCTGCTTTTATTGTCTCTCCACAAGGTGTCCAGAGTGAAGGGGCCGTCCCAATCGCAGCGAGTAAGAGAGTAACACCCTGTTTCTCTGTGTCCGTCAGTGTGAGTAACTGTGGAGCGAGCGGCGTGTGTGTGTGTCCATGCTCGAGTCTCAGGGATGGAGCTACAGGTTCAGACCCGCTGGACGTCGCTGCTGTTTCTGCTGGGTTCGCTATCGTCCGCTCAGGGTGAGTATCAGCATCTGCTGTTGTGTGCATGTTCAGTTCTGATGGCAGGGTTTAACTGGTGTCTGTTTGTGTCTGATCCCCCCCGACGCTGAACGTCATGTTTAGAATATTTTCTCGGACGGGCGCCAGATGCATTTGCCAAATATGCACGGGGGAGAAGTATAAAATACATTCTGTTTAAAATATGCACGGGTCGTTGACGCACAACTTGACCGTGGAGTTAGTTTTCAATCATGCCCAAGGTTTTACAGTAGGTTGCCGTTTACATGCGTGTGGGTATTTTAGGCGACTGGAAAGTTTCTAATCTCTTGTTAAAGGCTGCTGCAGTGACAAATGAACTTTAAAGAATTAATGGCATTACTATGATGAAGTATCATGAATGAGAATCAGAAAAATGTTGATTTGGGTAATAGTTTTAGGGAGTTTGTCACCCTCAAGTGATGCCAATTTCATGTATTGTGAACGTTTCATGATAAGAATACATTTTTATCAACTTTTATTACAATTTTAAGATCATTTCAGCATTCACTTAAGCTCCTATTTAATATATGTATAGATTATTGATGCAAAATGTGTCAATTTAGTTTTTTCTGATTTATTTATTGATTTTTTTTTACAAATGCTGAGATTTGTAAATGTAAGGACAAGTGTGTTTTAGGTTACTGGAACCTATAATGTTACTGTTACATGTGACAAATGAACTATTAAAAGTGCAAATAAGTAGTCCGTCGATAAATATCATAATGAATCATAAATGAAAATAATAAAATGCTGTTTTAGTGAGGTTCTCACACTGCAAAACATCAACTTAATGCTTTTGCATTCATAAACTTTAGCTCATATTTAATATGCATGGGTACAGTTGCTGAAAAATGTGTCCGTGGAGTTTATTTATTAATGAGAACAAAGATTTAGTTCTAAAATGCTGTTTTATGTAATAGTTCAGTCTCGTTGCAGGACATGTCACTTGATGTAGAATAAACTAGACGTAATTCAACATCTGAATGCTGCTGTTCTAGTGCATGTGTCTGAATCATGTTGCTGTAAGATGCTTACGGAGAGGCTAGTTGTGCTTTAACATGTACGAGTGGAAAACCTGCGTGCATCAGAGTCTGACGTCTGTCGGGTGTTTGCTGGTCGGTCTTTGAGGGATCTACTGTCAGACACTTGTTAAACACACAGTTGGGCGTCAGGCTGTAAAATCAATTCCACTCTCAGCCCACACACACACACACACAGATGAACAAACACCCGCACATGCGCTCGCCCTCACCTAAAATAATTGAAACCCCTGTGTGTCACACTGAGGGTCAGAAATATCCCTCAGCTGGTGCACGCTCGCATGGATTTACTGTTTCAGCTGCCTTCATGTGCATTTGTCTGTATTGATCATGACTTCCTTACTTTTATACTGCAATCTTTAATTAAAATATAAAAACAGTCCGTTTCACCTGCTGCTCTTCAGACCAGGAAGTGTTCACATTTCTGTTTCTAAACAGCTCCGTGTCAGTGCTAGATGATTCAGCCGTTGTTGTGGCTCACGTCTTTGTGTTTAAGAGTCGTCTGCGGCTGTGCATTCCTGATTGTTTCTGTGAATGGTGTGGAGAAACAGCGTTCGTGTTGAAAGTCTCTCATGCTCGGCGAGTGATAAGAGGCAGAGCTGGTGCCTTCAGTGTTTTATGGCTCTGTGAAGGTCAGCGTGGAGATACACAGACTCCAACACATCTGTGCTCATGAGAGACCTTCATCTCATCTGATAACTGTCTGAGAGTGTTCTTGAAGAAAGGAGAATCATGCAACTTCGATGATAACACCAGTTTTACTGCATGCTCAATATTTATTGTGCATGATAGTGATTAAAAGACATTTTTGTCTTTAATGTCAAATTAAAATGTAAGAGTGAATTTCATTTCAGCTCATATTTAATACATGCATGGGTAGTTAATGCAAAATGTGTCTGTTTTTTAACCAAAACCAAGATTTGAAGTTAAAATGTTCATGCATGTGTAATGAAAAGCGTATTTTAGGTCACTGGAAAGTTTCTAATCACACTTTAAATGCTCCTTCGGTTACAAAAGAACTAAGTGCAAATAAGTAGTTTGTCAATTAATATAATGCATAAGCATTAATAATAATTATAAAATGCTGTGGATGATTCATATCAAAATTACTTATTTTGTTTGTTATTAAAATGGAAAAAAAAAAACTTTTAGAGTCTATACCAGGATATATTTAATAAATGCATGGGTAGTCGCTGCAAAATGTGTTCATGGAGCTTGTTTTTTTTTAAGCAACATTAAGATTTAGGTTAAAATATTCATGCATGTGTAAAGAAGAGTATATTTTAGATAACTGGACGGTTATAAATTCTACTTATAAATGAACTTATAAAAGTACAAATAAGTAATCAGTCTATTAATATGATGAATAATCATGAATAATTATTATAAAAGAATCTGAGAAATGCATTGGCTGAAGTAGTTTAAGGGACTTTGTCATAGTACAACATATGTCAGCTTAATGCTGATTCTGAATAATTATATTATGGATGATTCATATTAAAAGGTTTAAATTTAGTTAAAATTAAAAAATTATATTAAGAAAAATATTTAAAGTGAAGGATGCATGTCAGTGTGTCTATGGAGATTTTAGGTTAACATGTACATGCTTTTGTAAGGAAAAGTATATTTAAGATAACTAGAAATCACCGTTTATATGCAATAAATGTCAACTTCATGTTCAATATTTACTGTGGAAGATGCATTTAGATATTTTGTCTTCATAAACCTAAAAAAACAATACTTTTTCAATTAACTATTAATAAAATATTTAAAAAAAGAGCATTTTCAGCTCATATTTAATACATGCATGGGTAGTTTAGAATATGCATGGAGAAAGTTCATCAACACCAAGAGTTTAAGTTCAAACACACATGATGCATGCATGCATTAGTAATTACTGTGATGAATAACAATCCTAAAAGAATGAGGAACAATGCTGTTTAACAGTTCAGTTCCAGTGCATTTGTTTCAATGGTAAAGACGTTTTCGGAGCAGGTGCTGCTGATCTCAGATGAAAGCATGAGTCAAGGACAGACTGGAGTGGGAGAGAAGTGGTGACCTTCAGCGCTCCTCCGCACATGATTCATGAGGAGTTCCTCCCGTCCTCGACGCTCCTCCAGCGCGTGGGCCGCTCTCTAGTTTCTCTGAAATTCCCACACGCTCGTCTGAAGTGAGGAGCAGACACAGAGAGAGAGAGGAGACTGAGACCGAGAGCTTGTTTTGAAGCCTAGTGTG
>NC_039252.1:17677924-17683222 GCF_003368295.1 Carassius auratus
ATCTGAGATTTGCTGATGACATTGTGTTGCTTTAAGAAAGATGAAATCCGAGAGTTGACTATAGAGCAAAACACTTTTCCTAAATTACTGGTTACACAGATCCCTCTGTAGTTATTAGGATCGGTTTTGTCTCCACTTTTAAAGATGGGAGAGATGAATCCTGTGTTCCAGACCTCAGGAAAAACACCTGAACTCAAAATCAAATTAAAAAGTTTGAGTAATGCAGTTTGCAGTTCAGGAGAGCTGTTTTTAAGCATCTCATTCTTTATGTTGTCAGGGCCACAGGATTTCTGACATTTGAGGGATTTCAGTTTTTCACTAAGTTCTTGTTGGGTTATTGGATAATCTAGTGGATTTTGGTTGTTTTTGATACATGATTCAAGAGCATTCAACTTTTGGAGGACTTTTAATTGGTTGGGGTTATTCAGAGGGTCAGTTTGAGGTGTATAGAGCTTCTCAAAGTGATCCTTCCAGATCTGACCATCTTGTATGGCTAACTCTTGTGGTTTTGTCTTGTTCAGACTGTTCCACATGCTCCAGAACTGACCCTGATCAATTGAGTTTTCCATCTGTTGAAGTGTGTTGTTATAATAGTCCAGTTTCTTCTGTCTCACGGTGTTTTTGTATTGTTTCAGGAGTTCAGAGTGTTTAGAGCGTAACTCTAAGTTGACCGGATCTTTGTGTTTTTGATTTGAAATGAATCGTAGCTCTTGTCTTATTGTTTTACATTCATGGTCAAACCACTTTTCAGAAGGTTTTTGTTTAGCTCTATTTTTGTGTTTATATGTGGTTGTTTCATTTAAATTAGCCTTTTTTGCTATATTTTCAAAAATGTCATTAATATGTTTAATTGCTAAATTTATTCCTTTCCAATTACTATCATATGTTGAATTGTTAAATAGTGTAATGGAACTGAGAGTTTCGTTTGACTTCAATGCTTTAATATATGTTTCAGCAGCACTTCGAGTCCATCTATATGGTGCTTTGAGTTTATGTAGATGAATTGGCTTTTTATGAATTCCCCTTGATTTGTTGTCTTCCCCTTTAATGAAGAGATTGATCTGGCAGTGATCAGACAGGGGCGACTGAGCTTTGACAGTAAATGCACTGAAATGGGAAGGTCCTATATTTGATATAGCATAATCTACAACACTGTTCCCGAGATCTGAGCTATATGTGAACTGTCCACAGGAATCTCCGCTGATTCTACCGTTGAGGATATAAAGAGCTGAAGTCTGACAGAGGTGGACTAGCTCTTTCCCGTGTCTATTGACTCCTGTATCTTGGCTATTTCTTCTCGGTAGGGTACTAAAGAGATCTTGGGGTATATGTGTGAACAGATGTTTATCTCCTGAATTATCAATATGGTCTAGTTCTGAACCAGTTCGAGCATTTAAATCTCCACATAATAAAATTTTCCCAAGAATTTGGTAGTGATTAATTTCTTCTTGTAAAGTGTGGAATACTTCATCGTCATAGTACGGGGAATCTGATGGAGGAATATAAATTCCACAGATATAAAGGTCTTTATCTAGAATTCCAAAGCTTTTATCCAATTTTAACCAGATGTGATTTTTGCCTTGCTGGACTGGTGATGTAAAAGGGAGGAGGTCATTTTTGATCCATACGACTAAACCTCCAGAATCTCTACCACGGTGTACTGGAGCTGAGTTTCCATGAGGGCACTATGATTTCAGAGTAACGTGAAGGACACTGAGTGGACACATCTGATCTACACCATGTTTCTGTTAGAATTAGGATGTCAACATTTGTGATGCTATTTACAAATTCTGTGTTTGTGCTCTTTAATCCAAATGTTTCGAGCACAAACCCTGAATATTCCAAAAGCTAATATTTAACATTTTGATATGATCAACGATTAAGCAATACTGCTGTTTAACTGGAGGCAAAACCAAAACCAAAACCTTTCATAAATAAAATAAAATTAAATAAATACAAAAATAAAATAAATAAAATAACTAAGTAACAGTAATAGTAGAGGAAGTAAAAAGGTAGTCAAAACTGCTTAAAATAATCATTGTGAATAATTACTAAAAAAATAACAATAATAATAATAAGTAAGAATAACTACAATTGATAATAAAAATAATCACAATGATAACAATTCAGTTGAGTTCAGTTGAGCATTTTGTTGCAGAGAAGGGTTAGCAGTCGTTTAATTTCTCCCACCTCACTAATGGAGAGCAGTTCCTGAGCGGATGATGGGGGCGTCTGCTGGGACAGTACCTGGGCATAGCTGGGTGTCCGGCGCTGGGGTCGGCCTTCAGTGTAGAGCTGACTCTCCTGCTGTCTGTGAGACCATCCTGAAGTCCTGGGATGTCTGTGAAAGACTCGTGGTGGTCTTGAGTGAGATGAAGGTCCAGATACCTCGGACGGCTGCATTCTCATGTTTCTTTTAGCTCCTCTGTAGTCAGTTGTTGGAAAGCGTCCAAGAGCAACATCTTTGATAGCTTTGGCAAAAATCCTGACTCCATCCTGATTGAGGTGGAGCCCGTCATACAGGTGCCATGGTCTTACAGAGCTGTGATGGACTAAGTGCACGTTGGGCAGACTGGAGCAGGAGTAACGGATCTCTTGGTTGATCTGATCGATCACAGAGGGAGGGACGTCGAGCCGCGGGAGCAAGGTGGAGATCAGTACACGTGAAGCGGGGAATGTCTGTGAGGCTTTCTCTGCCATCTCATGTATTGCCTTAGCTGTACGTTCATTTAACTGATGGAGGTCATTTGTACCTGTGTGAATGATAACACACTGCGGGCTGCCGAGATCATCATGAGTGAGCAGTTCATATGAACGCGTTCTGTGTTTCTGCAGTGGAGCGCTAGGACTCTCTGTCTGGGGAAGAGTTTCTTGGGTTCAATGTTCTTTCCAGTGGAGTCCATCAGAAGAAGCACTGAGGCTTGAGTCGCTGGTGTCCTGTGTGACGCTGGTGGTGTGTGTGAATCTGCAGGTGCAGAGCTGTGTGACGCTGGTGGTGTGTGAGCGCGCTCCTTCACTGAATCTGCAGGTCTAGATCTGTGTGACGTCTCTTCGTGATGGAGCCGCAGGTTACTCTCAGAGCAGCTCTTGTTGGGAGATTCTCTGTCCTTGTTTTTAAGCTCTAAACACATTGCAGTCTGTTCTTTCAGCTTTTCTTTTAACTCATGGATGTTTTTCTCAAATTTTCTTTCTCTCTGTATTAAGTCGTCTTTCATTTTTGACATTTGGCCCTCTAGATTCATGTTGATGTTGTGTAACTCCTTAATTTCAGCCTTGAGATTATTGATGGTGAATTCATCTGGACGGCTCAGGATGAGCTGCTTTAATTCTGACACCTCTATCTCTAGCAGAGCCATCTTCTGGGGAAGACACTGGAGATAACTGTGAGTGTGTGAGGTCTGCTCAGGGATCAGTTCATCAGATGGGGCTGGAGATGTGCTGACCGGAGAGTAGGGACGCACTTCATTCTCCTCCTCAGATCCCTCTGTTTCCTCTTCAATTATCTGCTTTAAAAATGGGAAATGATTTCTCAAAAGCTTGGAGACTAGCTTCATTTCCTTGAATTAAGACCGTTCCACTGTTGTACAGATTGATGGTTTGGAAATGGGAGGAGTGATCAGCTGATTCAAAAATGCAGATCTGACATCCTTTACAGATTCCCTTCTTCTTAGTGAAGGGGAAATATTGACTAATAACACTTTTCCAGATGAGGCTTCTCTCTGTATAGAAGATCAGATTTGTCCTCTTTTCTTGAGAGGTCATATCAACATAAAGAGATTCGGGGTGTTCATGTAGCATTGTCTGTTTAAAGGCTTTTCTTTTGTCTCCTTTAATGTGTGCAGGATAAACAATCTCCATGGCAACCGCTGAATGTGTCCGTTATTGACAGTTGAGATTTATATAATGCTGGTACTTGTTTTTAATAAAATAATGTATAATATATTTCTATTATATATATAAATCTTCTTAATAGCGTACTGTAATGTGTTGATGAAGGCAGTAGTCTCTCTGCTGTACTGATGATTGTTCTGGATGTAGTCGCTCTGATCGCTCTCTCTGCTGTCAGTCACAGCTGCGCTTCCTCCAATGAAGCGATTAAAAGTTACTGCTCCGTTTTCTCCGTTTCTGTACTTCTTCTGTACTCCCTTCTCTCTTATATTTCCATAAAGTGTTAAAACACAGGCTTTTTCTGAGCTTTTGCCTCAATTAACAGCAGTATTTTATATCAATTAACAGGAGCTCATATCTAGTGCGTCTGTTCAGAATCTCAGAACTCTCTCTGTCTCTAACTGTCTGTCTCCATCTCTGTCTGTCTGTCTCTAACTGTCTGTCTGTCTATCTATCTGTGTCTGTCTTTCTCTCTCTGGCTGTCTGTCTGTGTCTATCTATCTGTCTCCGTCTCTGTCTCTCTGTCTCTAACTGTCTGTCTCTTTCTGTCTGTCTCCGTCTCTCTCTGTCTGTCTCTGTCTTTCTCTGTCTGTGTCTGTCTTTCTCTCTCTGTCTGTCTTTGTCTATCTGTCTGTCTGTCTGACTCTGTGTGTGTGTGTCTGTCTGTCTGTCTGATATGAACCCCTGTTCTCTACCATCAGGACACTGGGAATGCTCGACTGAGGAGGATCCTGGAATGCTGCACAGATCAGGATTTCTGTAACCGAGACCTCCATCCAACGCTGCCTCCGCTCAAGAGACCTGGTGAGACGCTAAACATATCAACATCACACAAGACAGCCCAAAAATTACACAACAGAACCAGTCCCTTGCTTTTCCAAGACTGGGATGTTTCTGATGATCCATGATCTGAAAGATAAAATAATTTTTTTAGACAAATATACATGATAATTGCATGTATACATACACATTTCTCTTTGAAAAAAATTCATGCTAAAATTGCATGATCAGAATTCGTCTCATACACACACACAGGACACACACATACAGTCTCCGGGCTGATGATTTTTGACAGGTTAAACTGTTACAAACCGCAGCGTTTGTGGTGCAGGGGCTGCTGGGATACCGCTCTAATGAAAAGGACACGCCATCTCACGGGAACGCTTCAGTTTCCTGATAGCTGTCCGTCTGTGACACCTCAGACCTCAGAGAGTGAGTGTGTGTGTGAGTGTGGTGTGTGTGTGTGCAAGTGTGTGCATGTGTGTGTGTGTGAGAGAGAGAGAGAGAGAGAGAGAGAGAGTGTGTGCACATGTGGGAGTGCAAGTGTGAGTGTGTGTGTGAGATAGAGTGTGTGTGGGTGTGCGTGCATGTGTGAGAGAGTGTTTGCACGTGTGAGTGTGTCTATGTGTG
>NC_039252.1:17683322-17785822 GCF_003368295.1 Carassius auratus
AGAGAGAGAGATAGTGTGTGTGGGGAAGAGAGAGAAGGGGGGGAGAGAGAGTGTTGTGGTTGTGTGTGTGTTTTGTGAGAGAGAGAGAGAAGAGAGGGAGAAGTTGTGGGTGGTGTGGTATGTGTGTTGTAGAGAGAGAGAGAGAGAGAGTGTAGTGTGTGTGTGAATTGAGAGGAGAGATAGTGTGTGTGCTGTGAGAGGAGAGAGAGAGAGAGAGAGGAGAGGAGCAGTGTGGTGTGGGCTGAGAGAGAGGAAAGAGAGGAGTGTGTGGTGTGTGGTGTGTGTGTGTGAGAGTGTGTGTGTGTGTGTGTGTGTGTGTGTGTGTGTCAGAGTGTGTGTGTGTGTGTGTGTGTGTGTGTGTGGGAAGCTGAATTAAAACACTTACACTGATAGAACCATTCTTCTGCAGAATCCAGTGGAGTGGCCATGAAACACACACACACACACACACACACACACACTCATCAGACACATATTTCACAGTATTTTTTGCTTGAGTTACTCAAATAACTTAATAAATATATTACTACTGTAAATAATACTAATAAAACTTAATACTAATTAATAAAAAAAAACTATATAAACATTAAAAACTGAAATTAAAAAACTAATAAAAAATTAGAAAACCACAACAAATAATAAAAAAAATATATAAAAACAAATTAAAAAAATTAATTAAATACAATAGCATTAATGTATGATACTAAAGAACAAATATGATACTAAAATAACCTGCGTGTTACATAAACACTGTTCAAGCTGGATATTGTCCATGTGAGTGGGGTCAGTGAGATATACTTCTGAAAGAATTAGAAATTAATACTTTTATTAATCAAGGATGCATTCAAATGATCAAACGTGACATTAAAGACGTTTATAATGTTACAAAATCATTTTAAATTCAAATAATGCTGTTCTTTTGAACTTTCTGTTCATCTGTGAATCATGAAAAATAAATGTATCACAGTTTCCACAAAAATATTGAGTGGTTTCAACACTGATAATAATCAGAAATGTTTCTCGAGCAGTAAATCATCATATTATTCTGATTTCTGAAGATCATGTGACACTGAAGACTGGAGGAATGATGCTGAAAATACAGCGGAGCATCACAGAAATACATTACAGTTTAACACAGATTCACACAGAAAACAGCTGATTTAAATTGCTAAAATATTTCACTATTTTACTGTATTTTTGATCAAATAAATGCAGCCTTAGTGAGCAGAAGAGACTTCTGAATTGAAGTGTACTATCTTACATCTGTAATGATGTATAGTGAGTTATGATAATGGTTCAGTAAGAGTCTGACCTTTGCTCGTTAGTCCTCCAGAACGTTCCGGCTCCTCCTTCTTCTTCTGGTGTCCTCCTGGTTTCGCGCTGTGATCGACGGCTTGGAATCTCTCAGCTCCAGGAACCTCTTTGTGCACGTGATACGACAGATTACGCAAGATACAGACGCAGTTCTCCACCGACTGCGGAAAAAACACACGAGAAACACTGAGAGGAAGCAAATATGATTCAAACACACTGCAGGAGAGACGCACATAGAGCATCATATGACATAAAACAAATGTATATAATTTATTTATAACAATAATTATTATTATTTGTATTATTATTTAGTTTTTTTTAAAGTGTAGTTTACAAAATTATTATTATTAAATTAAACTAAACTAGAATTAAAAGTAAATAATAATAATACTAACAATTACTCTATTTAAATGAACTTGCATAATAAAATAATAATAATAATAATAATAGTAAATATGTAGTTTTAGTTAATAATAATGATTATTACTATTATTATTATTATTATTATTATTATTATTTAGATTTGTTTAAAGTTAATTTATAAATTATTATTATTATTATTCAATTAAACTAAACTGGAATTCAAATCTAAATAATAATAATTAATAATAATAATAACTATTACTATATTTAAATGAACTTACATTATAATAATGATAATCAATATTTAGTTTTAGTTAATAATAATGATTATAATTACTATTATTATTATTATTTACATTTGTTTAAAGTTTATAAATTATTATTATTACTATTAAAGTAAACTCAACTGGAATTAAAAAGTAAATAGTAATAATAATAATAATGATGATAATAATAATAATAATATTAACAATTATTATTAGATTGAATAAAATCACAGAATAATTTTAAATAATAATAATTTAGTTTTTGTTAATAATAATTATTTTTACTATTATTATTATTATTATTTAATTTTAAGTAAAAAAAAAAATTCTTGTTTTTGGTGTGAAAAGTGAGGTGACCAGCTGATGTGCAGGTGTGCTGTGGCCTGGATTCCTCTTTAAATGCTTACTTTGTTATTGATGTCCCTGTTGGCGACAGCAGAATAGAGCGCGTGCAGCAGAGCGTCCACCAGACCGTCACAGTCACGCAGTCTCTGTCGAGCTTCAGCTCCGTCTGAACTCACGTTCCTGCAAACACACCAGCACAAAACAATCCATCATCAGAGCAACTAAATACAGCCTGACCCTCAGAACATGCTCAGGTCGCTTTGACCCAGAATACACACATTTCTTTAGAAATGCATTGAATTTAGTGAGGGAATGAAGCTTTGCAAATGCGTTCAGACTCTCGAAATATACATCATTTATTTTATTATTTACAATTATGTTTTAAGTGATCTAAGCATTAGTCATTTTTGGCCCGAGTATGTATGGAACACCATTAGTGTCAAAAACTTTTACTTTTTCATGAAATTATGTATGGAGTCATATTAGTATCAAAAACGTTTGACTTTTTATGAAATTATGTATGGAGTTATATTAGTGTCAAAAACTTTGGTAACATCTTCCCAACATCTCACCCACTTTTGGGACTGAATTTTGAACATAAATATGTATGTCTATTGATAAACCAGCGCAATGTGAAAAATGTATCACTTTTTTCATCTAAAAGTGAAAGTTTATGCAAGTAAAATGAATTTATTAGTAATATTTATTATGTCTTTATGAACCTCAGGCATCCCGAAGTGTTCTTGAAGAGCGTGTTCCACTCCGGGGCTCCGGGTCGAGACGGGTGGTTCGGGTCTCCTCTCAAACCCGAGTGAGGGATAATGATCTCGTCGGTCAGCGTCTGCAGGCCGTGGTTGATGACCATCATCTTCAGAGGCTCATGGGACGAGAGATTCCACAGCGTTCCTGACAAACATCAGGGAGACATCAGGAGAGGCAGGAAATCTAAAAATATTGCCTTGTCAACTACTTGAACTAAAATTAACGTTAATATTTTTTTTTTTTACATTTATTTCAAGTAGTGATGTTTAAAACGATTAATTGCGATTAATCGCATCCGAAATAATACTTTGCGCTTAGGTAATATATGTTTGTGTGCTATGTATATTTATCATGTATATATAAATACACACATATACATGTGCATATTTTAGAAATATAGGTTATGCTTATATATTAAATATTTATATTTATAATATAAGCAAGATTAATATAAATACAGGCATGTAAATACAAGTATATATTTTCAAAATATATACCATATGTGTGTGTATTTATATATACATAATCAATATACACAGAACACACATCTAATATGTTGACAAAAACATCAATTTTGGACAGCATTAATTGCGTTTAATAATTTGACAACACTAATTTCAAGAAAAGAAATGTTTTTATGGCTTTATTTACAGTTTTAGTTAACTATAATAATCCTGCTTGGAATCATAAATGGAATGTTTTGTAACAATTTAAATGTCTTTACTGTTACTTTTAATCAATTTAATGCGTCCATAATGAAGTAGCAAATTTGGTTACACTTTATTGTCCTTGTTACAATGTTATTATATATGTAAGTACTGAGTAATATTAACTAACTAAATGTATTTACTATATAGTAAGGAGTTGGGGTTAGGGTTACTTAGATGTAATTATTACTATCGTCAAATGATTAATCGCGATTAATCGTATACAAAATAAAAGCCTTTGTTTGGATAATATATGTGTGTGTACAGTGTATATATTTACAATATTTACATGCATTTACATATCCATATTTATATGAATTTAATTGATATTATAGAAAAATATATTTAATATATAAATATAACCAATTTTTTTCAGAAATATATACTATATGTGTGTGTTTTTATATATTCGTAATACATATTCACTGCACACATACACATATCATACAAACATAAACCTTTATTTTGGATGCGATTAATCATGATTAATTGCGATTAATCGTTTGACAGCACTAATAATTATGCATAGTTCATTGTTATTATAATAACAAGTAAATGTGACATCTGTAACAAGGACACTATAAAACAAAGTTTTATTCGTGAGTTTTGTAACTTGAAAGCACGCACCTGTGACGAGTTCTCGGACTTCCACGTCGTCGGATCTCCTCAGGAGCCTCAGCAGCGCAGGAATGCCGTCCGCGTTCTTGATGGCCACCTTGTTGAAGTTGTCCCGGCCGAAGGAGATGTTCCTCAGCGCGCCACAGGCCTTGCGATGGACCTCGGCTTTGGGATGATCCAGCAGCCTCACCAGGACGGGGATCCCTCGCAGCTGCCGGACGTCCTGCTTGACCGAGTCGTTCTCGTAGCACAGGTGCTGGAGATACGCAGCGGCGTTGGACTTCACCGGGTCCATGGGGTGGCTCAGCATGGAGATGACCTCCCGCAGGTTCGGGTCCCTCCAGCGCGGATCCTTGCGAATGGTGTCGAGGCTCACCATGCTGGCGCGTTTCTGCGGGACGAGCGTCTGTGAATGGTATAGGTCCTGGAAACAGAGTAAAATTATTTAAGATATAAAAATATATACAAATATTAGTTTTTGCATAAAACAAGCATATATATTGGCCAATGGGACAATAAAATTAATCTTGTTTAGGCTTTGCATAAATATTATTTTTTTGCCCCATTGGTAGATATTTTTGCTTGTTTTAAGGAAAAACTAACTTTTTTTTTTTAAGAACAAGGCTTAATATCTTAAATCATTTTACTTGTCAAGTAGATGCATCTCAATTTAAGAATGTTCAGATATTTATACTAGAAAACAAGACAAAAAATAAATAACAATAAATAAATAAAATTATTAAAAATAAAATAAAATAAAATAAAATAAATCAAGGTTTTGATTTCCGGTCATCGCCCAGCTCTACCTGTAAATATGTGTGTGTGGTGAGGTCCAGCGCGGGCCTCATGTGATGGACTGTGTCTGGATCTGGTTTGGAAACACCACGTGTGAAACCATCACGGTGGAGCGGAAGAGTGAAGCAGTTCTCCGGAAAGAAGGTCCGGCCGGGAAAGAAGGGTAATCCGTGCAGCAGTGTGACGGCCTGAGCGTTCAGTGTGCCGTACAGAGACGGCTGATCTGTGGGAATCTCATTGGGAGGGTCAGAGGTCACGCCGGGGTCAGGGTGAGGAGGTCGAATCGTGTGTGTATCGTCCTTCCTGCCGGAGGAATCAGGAGCTTGATCTGGACACTGAACATCCGGATACGGTATCTGGGATACTTCCAACTCTTCAGATGAAGCGTCCTACACAGAATTTTTTTTTTTACTTTTTCCCCATTACAAATCAAGTGTTATTTTAGAATTGTCCAGATCATATTATTATTTATTATATTTTAATCCATTTTTTTCATTTTTGTATAATTTATAATTTTGTTTATATTTTTTATGTCTATATAGTTTTATTAATTTATATTCAGTTTTAGTCTGTTTAGTGCATCTTAATGAACAAGCTAAATACAAATTTGAATTTTTTTTTATCCATGTTATTTTAGTATCATTGATATAATATAGTTTTGGTTAATATTTTGAAAGATTTTACATATTATCTGCTTTCATGTTAATTTTATTTTAAGTTTTAGTAATTGTGTTTTGTGCTTTTGTCATATTTCTCCGTTTTAGTTTTAAATTAAAATTATATTAAAATATTTTATATTAAAATTTATATTAAAATAAATTCAGCTTTAGTCTTAATTATTTGAGCACATTAGAACTCAAGTCCTTGGCAACAAACTGAAATAAAATAAGTTTAAGTTTTTACTATTTAATTGTATTTCTGTTAAAAATGTATTTTATATAAAGCAATATTTGTATGGTTTTAGCTTTAGTTAACTATAATAACTCTCTTACAAATATCAAAAAATTGGTAAATACATATACGTTTACTTGAGAGTAAGTAAATGACTCTTTTAACAAATGATGCCTTGTTTTCTAAAACATGAATTGTGATACATAAAATGAATCACTAGTCATACATTATAAATGATTTGTTTATAAAATAATCGGTTTAAATATTAAAATATTTTATTGTTCTGTATCAAACAGACATCAAGTGGGTTTATGCTTAAAAGAAGAAAAAATACCTGTCGATGGAGCCAGAAAATGTTATTAATTTCCCTTCCAATTAAGTTAGTATTTCTTACTGGACCGACAACTATTTTTTATATATTTATTTTATTTGATACTTTTTTGTTTTAAGCACAAACTCATTTACTTTTGGTTTATTTAATTTTTTAATAAAAAGACCAAATAGACCAAATAGTCTCAAATATCTCAAATCATTTTACTTGTACAGTAAATTAATCTTGATTCCAAAATGTTTCGATATTTACTCTAGAAACTACTACTTTAAGTAAGTTTTCTAACACAATACTGACACAAGATTATTATTATTCTTTAATACTGGCTTCCTCATTGAAATGCATGAAAATGCAAAGGTATATTTAGTTTTTTTAAGATGAAGATGATATAAAGAAGGTGTTAGATCTGTATTATTCACCTTCAGGAGGCTGGGCACGACCTGTTCATCAGGTTCGCTCTCAGGACTCTCAGTCTGCAGGACATCAGAGAAGAGCTCGTTAACATCAGAGAAGAGCTCGTTAACATCAGAGAAGAGCTCGTTAACATCAGAGAAGAGCTCGTTAACATCAGAGAAGAGCTCGTTAACATCAGAGCCTCGTTAGTCTGCCGCTTTAGGCTCCGAAACAATAGCGACTTTAATATCATTAGGCATCAATTATAAGAGATTTGTTTATGAAAAGAACCTGTTAAAATAATAGTTTTTTGGCTGGCAAATTCAAGTCAAACTATGAATATTTAAATCCTTTTTCATTAATTAATTGCAATGCTTAATGAAACCCGGTTAATAAGCAAATTCTTGTTTAATATACAGTAAGCAGACGGATGCCAACTGTGAAAATAAATCATGTTGTTCCTCCTCTTGTTTTTCAGTACAAATATCTAAACAGTTTTAAATTAAAATCAAGTTATTTGAGAAGAAAAATCATTTCTGAACTCATGATTTCTGAAAAATTCTTGATTTCTTGATTTCTGAAAAATGCACCATAACCGAGTTTATGCATATTAAAATAACAACAACAAATATCTGTCAATGCAGTCAGAAAATAATCACTTTGTCTTGGAACTGTTTTGGTTTTTTGATGGTTATTTTTACTTATTCTAGACATAAATAATTTATTTTGGAAGAATTTTCTGAAAATAAGACTTTTTATCTGATGTATTTAAATTTATGCCTCAAGTTAATCTCTCTTTTTGACCCGGAAGAGACATAAAAAAATATTTTTAAAGATTAGTTTTTAGTAAGAGAAGGGAACTTTGCAAAGGCTTTAAGACCATCAAATTATTTTTAAGAGATGTAAATGTGTTTCATGTTCGTGTCATTTATGGAGTAGCATTAGTGCCAAAAATACTTTTTGTAAAATTATCTATGAAGTTAAATTAGTGTCAAAAAACTTTTATAAGATATATTTAGCCTTTTACCCATTACAGCTTGAACAATTTATCTTTTTTTTATCTTAAAAATTAAAGTTTATGGAAAAACATAAATATATATATATATATATATTTTTTACTTTTCATAGTAATATTTATGTTGTTTTGTTAGAAATAAATATGCAGGTTTCATAAATCCTGATTGTTTTTGTGCAATCATGAGTTTAATTAAATTTAATTAATTCCAATAGGGTTAATACTGGTAATCCTCTTATTTTATAAGATTCGTGGCATGACATATATTCAAAATTTTCAGGAATATTTAAAATTGTGCTGTATAGTGTGTTTGTGTGTGTGTGTGTGTGTGTGTGTGTTTCATCTGTATTTTGACATTTCTAGGAATGTCTCAGTTTTTTAATAATCAAAAAGGGATAAATGCAGTACACAGATGGTGATATCATAGAAACATTCAAATCAATTTTTCACATTTTCCAATATGGTTTTAATTGAGAACTACTGTATATTAAGCTGTGTCTGTTTATTAAAATAACAGTCCTTCAGGTTATTTGTAATAGAAAAAGTCTAAAATACTTATGAGGAACGTTGTGTTTCCTCGGTTGGCATCCCTCTGCTTATATTAACAAGCATTTGCTAAATAACCGGCAATGCAATAAATAAATAAAATAGATTTAAAAAGTCAAAGTTTGGCTTGAATCTGAGAAGAATGACATCATTATTTTATCAGGTTCTCTATATAAACTGATGATCAGAAATGCTGTTCTGCAGCGTTCCTACATGTGTTTCTGTCTGATTTGAGCGTTCGGGGCTGGACGTGTCTGAGGATGGGGTTTCTGCCGTCTCCTCCGTCTGCTCTCCGGTGTGTTGAGCTGAAGGATCCTCCAGATCCGGCTTCTGTTGGACCAAAGGGAAGAACACGAACAGGAGACGTTGAGATGAGACCACGCAGGTCAAGAACAACTTCACTGCTTCACAGAACTTCCTCCAGAGCAGCGGTGAATTATACATGAGCGCAGCTTCATCAACACAACACACACTTCAAGAGACGACTTGCACACTTCAGGAAAAACATCTGCACTGCATCTGCTAACAAGAGCGAGAAATAACTCTAACTCTGAAGCTTTCTTTTTCCTGTATGAGCGGTGTATGCCTGTGAAAAACTGATAGTGTGTTGATACTGTTGCTATGCAGTTGCTAAGGTGTTCTGAGTGCTGCAAATGCTTACTAATGTATAACAGTGATGCTTGCCTTGGAAAATGTCACTAGAAATGTGGGAAATGGATCTTGATGAAACTTAATTTATTATTGTAACCGTAGTTCAACTATGTGTTGAAAACCGCAGTAAAGGGAATAATATTAGTAATAATAATAATCAATTTGGCTAAATAAAACATGGCTTATGCAACAACCCTGTAGAGAAGACAAGTGTTGATGCTGTTGCTATTTGGCCCTTATGAAATAAACTATTTATTACTGTAACCATAGTTCAACTGTAGTACAGTATATGCAGTAAAACTGCAGTAACCACAGATTTTCCATGCGTAACATTATTTCAATTATAAAATTCGGAAATAATAATCATAAATTTGGCAAAAATAATCATAAACTTAGTCAAATAAAGCATGCACGTTTTCACTTATATAACACCATTGTTTTCACAAGGGACATCTGAGCAAAAATACACGAGTAAGAACCAAACAAATCCAAATCTGACTAAAACACTGTAAATGACTATAAAATCTGTTTATGAAAAATATGCACGTAAGGAAAGTCGTTTCAGAGGTGGAGCAGGTGATGAAAGTTACGCACATGTATAAAGACATGCACTAATGATGAATGAGTCGCAATAAGAGCATTAATTAAGGGTCGATTCATGTTTTTAGTGCCGAGTTCGCAGCTCACTATGCACCAGATGCTCTTACGCGGTTTGAAGCCCGTCTTACTCACTACGTCATGTGTCCCTTCCATCCATCATCCATCATCCAGCTCATGCACATCAGCTCAGTGTCAGAGAGTCGCTCAAGGGCAGCGGGTCCGCTGTCACAAGCCCAAAGTAGGACACGTGAACCAGCGCTGCATCCGAGTTTAAATCTCACTGTGACACGCGCAAGAACACAGAACCCCTGTGGTGAGCGCTCGCGCACGCATGCCGCATCAAACCTCTTTATTTACATCATGTGTGAAGCTGCGAGCAAACAGATGCAGAGCAGGCGAGGCGATGCCCACCATACACCCAGCCCTGGCATCCACTGCTGCTGCAGACGCACAAGGATCACCGCGCTGCGGGAAAAAGCGACGCACGCACTCACCTCGTTCACCTCCTCGGGCATCCTGGCGACGCAGAGCGGCGAGTGTGCGCGGTTTCTCCGGGTAAATACAGCTGTCTGTCTGCGGATCACACATGTACAGACATCCTCCCTCCTGCCTCACGCGTCCACATGCACTCGATCATGCTCACACACACACACACGCGCACACGCGCGCGCGCACACCCCCAGCCTCACACACACGCAGCGCAGCGGAGGAGATGCTGAATCAACAGCGCGATTCACACACACTCGAAGAGGAGAACCACATCCAGTTAGTGTTTGCCATTCATTAACTGAGATCATTAGCGCTCATTAAACAGCGTCAGAGAGATAAGAGCGCGCACACACACACACACACACACAAGGGGAACTTCAGATTGTGAATCATTTGAGTCAGTTCGGGAGCATGATTCATATGAGTCAGTTTGGAAGTTCGGAGCGGGTTCGCGGATCATTTGAGTCAGTTCGGGAATTCGGAGCGCGAATCATTTGAGTCCGTTTTACAATTAATACAAATGTATGTTTCTCGAAATTGATTCTGAATAATTCAGATCGCTTTCATTTATTTATTTCAAAATGTTTTGTGTTATGTTGTCCATTGTTGATAGTTTTCATACTTAATCTGTGAAAGGAAAATTTTTAAGAGCTCAACACAACAGCTTTTATGATGCAGAAGCCACTTTAGTTTTTGATTCTGAATATATTATTCAGGTGTTTTCTTATTTATTTCAGAAATCCTTGTGATTTACAATATTCAGTTTGTGCTGGTCTGACTTAATCAAAATAGTGTTTAAAAATTACTTTCTGTTCTCTAGTGTTTGTATAGACCATAATGCATAAAAGCGCATTAATGGGAACATAAAGAAAGTTCTTTAAAAAAAATAACTAAAAAGTTACTTTTAACAGTAATGCAGTACTTTTTGGTGTAAGTAATCAACAAAGTAATTAAGTTACTTTTTGAATTAAGTGACTAGTAACTTACTATTTCTTAGTAACTAGCACAACACTGGTGTTTTCATAACGTTCACCTTGGAGATTTTTTGAGACCTAAGGAGCCCAAATTCAGACCCAGAACAATAAAACCCACAGAAGACGTGGGAGTTCAAGGGAGGAATCTTTATATTACCAAACTGCAGGGAGAGGAAGAGTAGATATAAGTCATGATCTGCAAGATTAACCACAATCTGATGTGAGTCAGTTCAGGAGTCGAATCATTTGAGTCAGTTTGGGAGTTCGGAGCGAGTTCGCGAATCGAGTCAGTTCGGGAGTTCGGAGCGGGTTCGCGAATCGAGTCAGTTCGGGAGTTCGGAGCGAGTTCGCGAATCGAGTCAGTTCGGGAGTTCGGAGCGAGTTCGCGAATCGAGTCAGTTCGGGAGTTCGGAGCGAGTTCGCGAATCGAGTCAGTTCGGGAGTTCGGAGCGAGTTCGCGAATCGAGTCAGTTCGGAGTTTGGGGTTCGCGAATCATAGCTGTATATGGTGAATACAAACACTCCAACTATGCCAAGATGGGAAAGAGCCCAGAGCACTTTGTGATGAACAATAAACAGGGAACAACTCTTTCTGAATTGTGATTAATAATGAATGTAAAACAACTTCCCCCAGATGATTTATTCGGCTCTTTCAGACGGAGAGGGTTGAAATCCAGTCGAATGGCACTGCGTTTCTACTTCCGCTCAATTTCATTTCGCTTCTGTACTCAGTCTGACACGTCAGAGCTTTCTGTTTGCCACCGGTCTGGAAACAGCCGGGCCAATCAACGAACAGAGGGCGGGCTGAGAGCAGTGACGTAGATGCTTAGCGCAGAGTTTTACATTGTAGGTTAGAGAAATCGAAAACCGTTTCGACCGCGGAAATGGGAAACGAGACACGGGATGCAATTCGCTCTGTTATGGAGAACATTCAACTCTTTTTCAAACTGAAGCCAGAACAAGAAGAGTGTTTAACAACAGGTTTACAGTGAAAGTTCAATCATAGATTTGAGTTCGATGCATGATGTCTGTGCTTCGATGCGGCTGTACAAGCACATAACATACGTCATAACCAAACGTATCTGATTGGCTTACGGGCAATCAATGATTTTAAACTTCAGACAAGCGCCCCCTAGCGAGAGAGAAAACACTTCTCTATTATGCCATTCCAGACTCTGTCTACGAAGCAAAGTGAAGTAACATAGTCTGGTATTACCAGGCTACTGCGTTTCAACAATAAAAGCCTCACACCTGTACACATCTTCATCAGACAGAATGAGAATCCATTAATGGAGAAAAAACATCCAGAGAAAGTCATGAGGATCAATGAAGCGCTGCAAAAATACGACAGGAGAAGAATGTACAAAGTGAAGACTTTCTTAGAAGACTAAAACATATTTCCAAAGATAATACATCTTAACTGTAAAGTGTAAACACTTACAACATTCAGCATTTAGTAGGTTAAAGTTTATTGACAAAGACAACGCTTTAAATTTTACATTTAAGTAAAAAGTAGGACTCACCTTTAGCTTGATGGAAAAGTCTGTAAAGATAAGAAGATATCTAGTAAATATCCTACTGTAAATATATCAAAACTTAATGTTTGATTAGTAATATGCATTGCTAAGAACTTCATCTGAACAACTTTAAAGATGATTTTCTCAATATTTAGATTTTTTTGCTCCCTCAGATTCCAGATTTTCTAATAGTTGTATCTCAGACAAATATTGTCCTCCGAACAAACCACACATCACTGGAGAGATCATTTATTCAGCTTCAGATGAATTTCATAAAACTGACACTTAAGCCTGCTCCAGGGTCACATTTAGTGATTTAAATTATATTAAATTTACTAAGACAATACTTCAAATTTAACTGCGAAATAGTAAAAAATGTATCGCATATTTAGCAAACTTTAATACAAACATATAGGCCTATTATTTAATTGTTTTTAGCAAACAATGTGTGACTTTAGAAACTAAATGGTTAAATATGAAAATAAATATATGTGTGTGTACTACTGCGTATATTTATTATGTATTTATAAATACAAACCCATGCATGTATATATTTAAGGAAAATATGTCACGTTTATATATTAAATACATTTTGTATTTTTGTATAATTACATTGTCCATTGACAATATTATCTTAAAAAAAAAAAAATCAGGCTGTAATTTGATGTACTCTTGGGGCCCCCTGGTGGACACAGGGGTCATCTGCAGCCACTAAGTTTGCCAATGTCTTGGGCAGGTGCACTACACTGCAAAAAATGATTCTCTTACTTACAGTATTTTTGTCTTGTTTTGTTGTATAAATATCTTAAATCTTCAATCAAGATGCATTTGATTGACAAGTACAATGATTTAAGATATTAAAGTGAATGAAGGTCAGCGTTGACAGCGTGGATGAAGTGACCAAGAGAGCAGCAACAGTCACACTCTGAAACACACAGCAGACCCCAGACCACACATCTCAGATCAGAGCACTGTGAGTGTGTCACTGAGCTCAGACTCTACATACAGGGGGCGGGACTGGAGCGGCAGTGGGTGTGGCTTAAATATGAAATTAGAGGGAGTGGGTGTGGCTTACAACAGAGCCTTTGAAAAACAAGGTTCTGGCTTACAATAGATTGGAGTGGGTGTGGAGCATCAGAACAACACACACACACACACACACACACACACACACTCTCTCTCTCTATCTCTCTCTCTCTCTCACACACACACACACACTTCTTACTTAGGTTTACACTCAATTCAACAGTCACTAATCACACCTGGATGTTCAAGGCTGTATAAAATAATACATCTGTTTTAGGAGTAGAGTTATAATGCAGTTAAATTTTATAAAGTCATATTAAATTAATTGCTTTTATGGTTTCACCTGATCTAAAGTCATCTGAGGAGAATATTACAGATAATAATAAACCCTGTCTGTGTCTTCAGCATCTGCACTGTTCAGAGTAAAACAACTGAGAGAACACACCAAATGCATTTCTTAACAAATCTTTATGTAACAAGGAAACATACTTCAATGCATTATAATTTTATATTATAAATATTTCAAACTTCAGATGCATGAACATGCAGGACATTTAGTGCAATTATTAAAAGCAACACAGCTGCTGTGCAAACAGAAGATCGTCTAAAGCATAGTTTGACTCGTGTAGAGAGAGCTCTTCTGAGTTTCGGAGCTGGAGCTGTGGTTACAGACGACTGTAGGCTTCGCTCGGAGGACTGAATGTGAACCGCCGAGGGTTAAACTGACCCGGGCTTCTGATCTTGGGCGAGACGGTTAACCAGTTCAGTCTGCAGGACACGTGTGTGTTCGTCTGTGAGGGCGACGGCCAGCTGAAAGACCACACATTGTCATCATATATACACAGAGCAGGTAACAGAAGCACTGCACTGCAACAAATACGTCCAGAAATGAACTTCTGTGTAATAAAATGTAATGACACAGGGGGAAAAGTATTGAATGTTTTGAAACCTCAGGGTTTTTTTACCTGTATTTTACGTAATTTCTGAATGTTATAAAATGTGACTTTCACTAATGGGACTTATTTGTGTTTTATTTCGTTTTTCCATCTCAGTGAGTTTTTTGACTTAAACAAAACCTTTGGTGCAGGAGAACATTTGAGAAACAATTACAAAAAAGTGGAAAGGGACATTGAATTAAAGAAGAAGTTTTAAAGTTTTCATGTAAAACTCGCAGATACAGTTTAGACAGGTGAAATTTATTTTTTGGAAAAAATGACTGATAGAATAAAGAATAAATAATATATCTAAGAGATAATTACATTTAGAATAATTTAGTAAAGTTTATAAATTTAATAAAATTTATTTTAAAAATTAAACAATAAAAAGAAAAAGTAAGATCGATGAAATTTGTGTTCAAACAGAAACTGTAACTAAAATATTTATAATACAGAGTAAAAACATAATTTAAGAATAGCATTAATTAATACATTTATAATAATTTACTATAATTTATTTTAAGAATTAAATAACAAATGAAACTATTATTGGTAGAATAAAACGTATTAATTAATGTTATTCTTAAATTTATTATTTATATTTATAATAGTTTAATGAAATGTATCAAATTAATAATATTTATTCTAACAATTGAATAATACATGAAAAAATAATTGGTAGCATAAAGAAAAAATTATTAATTTAAGAATAACATGAATTAATACATTTATAATAATTTTAAAAATTTATAAATTTAATTTATAATTTTTTTATATATAAAAATAAATAAATGGTAAAATAAAGAATACATTCAAATTACATTAATTAATAAATGGATAATAATTTAATAATGTTTATGAATGTAATACTATTAATTTTAAGAATTAAATATAAATAGAATATTTGATTGGTAGATTAAATAAAAGATTTAAGAACAACACTGTTTAATAAATTCATAATAATTTAATAAAGTTAAATAATATAATGCTTTCTCAGTTCTAGAACCCGATCTGAAGACGATCTGAAGTTGAATCAGGGTTTTGTGGAGCACTACCTCTGTCTCTGTGACGGAGAATAGGACAAGATCTTGTTCTTCCAGCGGAGGATGCTGGGATACGCCAGCGGCTCGATCTCCACGTCACTCAGCGCTACGAGAACATCATCGTCCAGCTTGCTCGGTGAACCACTGCACACAACACCAGCAGAAGAATCAGAAGAGCAGCTGAGAAGAGTGTGTGTGTGTGTGTGTGTGTGTGTGTCTCACCCTGATATAAACACACGAGCTCTGAGACTCACTCCCGGCGTGCTGTGTGTGGATTTAAACGAGGAGTTGGACGAGCTGTCCTCGTCTGCGGTGAAATACTCGTCTGAGCTGCCGCTGGAGCCGTCTTCATCCTCCAGCTTCTCAAAGTCCTGCAGCAGATCTCGCACCGGGAGCACGTCACCGGGATCAGGACGTTTCAGAGACTGACCTGTGGATGAAGGGTCCTCGGCGGCGCTCAGGTGCTCCTCCAGCATCTTCAGTCCGTCACTGCTGCACAGATCCAGGAAGCAGCCGAGGAAAGCCCAGTGTTCGGCCCACGGGAGTCCCATCTCATGAGCCAGCTCTCTGCACACACACAGGGATGTGGACATGTGATGCTGCCTCAGCCAATCAGATTCAAGCGTTCATGCTCACCGGCCGACTCTCTCAGCGCCGCGCTCCGAGTCCGTCTTCAGGATGTGACGGAAGTATTCGGATCGCTCTCGCTTCGGCGTCTTCCACAGCCGGTGAAACTCCTCGGCCTGCGGGAAAACACCATCTCCGTCAGATCTGTGTTTGAACGCTGCGCTTGTTTGACGTGTGTGCTATTCGTTTTCCTTTGCAAAGCAATTCTGGACCTAAAATGCATCATATAAAAATTTATTATTAATTTATATATAATTATGAGAATGATTATTGCTATTGCTACTAAAAATAAAAATATTATTGATTTCGAAATAGTTATTATTAAAATGATTATTGTTATATTTTGCGTGCTAACGGATTTTGTAATATAATAATTTTTAATAACAATAATGCATTTTTTTCTTTTAGACTTATTTATGCTTGATTTTTAATAAACACAATAATTTTACATCTACAAATATTAATTTTCATAATAATAAAATGTAAGTTATTGTAATGATGATTATTATACCTTTTGTTCTAACTGAATATAATAATTTTAAAAACAAAAATCACGTTTTAAAAAATTATACAAATAATAATTTGTTAAGCTTGTTAATAATGTTAATAATGTAATAATGTTATATCTAAAAATCATTTTATTATTAATTCTACAAACAGGATAATAATAATAGATATAATAGTCATAATAAAAACAACAACAATAAAATAATAGTATAAAATAAAAATTATTATTCGTATAATATGTGTGCCAACAAAAATGGAAATTATTATATTTTAATAACAACCAATTATTTTTTCAATATAATGATGATTTTTTTTCTCTCTATCATGCTTGTTTGAAATAATTTTATAATTGTAAAATTGTTTAAATTGATCATTTTTACTCTAAAATTTTAACAACAGTAATTCAATTTATTTAAAATACAGCAACATTATACTTCAACATTTAAACAATACTTTAATATATATATATAAATAAATTTTAAACAATTACTGTAATTATTATAATTATCAACATAATTGTTTCTGTTGCTGTTACTGTACAAGTGAGATTCAAAGAGGTTTGAAGCACCTTTGATGAATTGAGAGGCCCAGCGAAAGCCTTGACGGTCATTATTGGGTTTTTGGGGCTGTCCATCACCCGGTCAGCCCTGTTTAACTGATGGCAGGACTCCGGTGAACCGAGACACCAGGGGGCGCCGATCACCGGAGGCAGGGTGTTGTCTTCAGCCCGCAGCAACGGCACGTAAAATCTGTCTGTGCCAAAAACACCAACAACACAGCAGTCAAACACATCCTACACCTCACCTCTGTATTTAATCCCATTTTATGAGTCCGGCGTCATATTCTTCATGTGATTAGTTTGAGCGGCGCCCTCTACTGTACAGACCTGACTTTACATTTCCTTCAGCCTGAGCCACATTCACTTCACTTTTAGTGTGAACAGGCTTTTACATTTCTAAAAGAAGAACTCTTTATATTAAAAACAAACAAGCAAGCAGATTTAAGTAGTTATGCAAAAGTAACGTAACGCATTACTTTACATAAAAAGTAACTGAGATAGTTTAGCGGGAAACGCAACATTGTAACACATTACTTCTAAAAGTAACTTTCCCCAACAGACCTTCCAAGTACTCCGTGATCTTCTGCTTCACCTCCTTGCTCTTGTTTCTGCGCTCACAGATCACCTGCAGAAAGAGCGCGAGCCGTTATTTGACGAATGAGAGTACGACCTGTTTGAGACGCTCAGGTTCTTACAGCGGACGCTTTCTGCTCGTATTTGTTCCTGCAGTGTTTGTCGATGCTCGGATGTGAACACAGAACATCCACCACCTCTGGACATCCAAACTTACAGGCGAAGTGCAGCGGCGTCTCGTTGCTCTGAGAACAAATAATAATGTTATCATTTGATTATTATAATATAAATAAAAACTATAAATGTTCATAATGTAATAATGAATCCTGATTACGCTTGTTATTAATATTAAAATGATCATTATTATACTTTGTTTACCAATAGAAATTACAGCAATAATATGTTAATTATGACTGATATTAATTATTCTGAATAAAATTAACATTATACTTTGCGTGCTGATAAAAATTGTAATGATAATAATTTTAATAGTAATTTATTTTAAAATATTACATTTGTAAATAAAGAAACAGTAATTAACTATTGTTATATTAAGTTACATATAAAATAAATGATTTGTTAATATCACTAATACTAAAAATAATAATAATAAATGTTATATTAATTTATAAAATAGCTTTTATTAATATTATCATTATACTTTGTTTTCCAATTGAAATTATATCAATAAATTAATGTTAATTATCACTTATACTATTAATAATACAATTTTATATTAATTGTTCTGAATAAAATTACCAGTATACTTTGCGTGTCAATAGAAATTGTAACAATAGTAATTTTAATAGCAATAATTACATTTATTTTAATAATTACATTTGTAAATTACTGTTATTATATTAATAGTTACATATAAAATAAATGATTAATTAATATCACTAATAATAAAAAATAAAAATAAATGAAATATTAATTTAAAAAAAAATATTAAAATTATCATTATTATACTTTGCATGTTGATTAGAATTGCTAAGAGAAATTAGATTTATTAAAAAATTTAAAATTTTTACACACACAAAAAAACTATATATTATTATATTTTATAATAATATTAATGTAATAAAAGTAATTATAACTAATTATTTTAATTACTACCACTACTACTACTAGTAATAATTTAAATAGTAATTTTAAAATTGTTATTATTAAAATTATCATCATACTTTTTGTGGGAATATAAGTTGCAATTATAATAATCTTGATAGCAATCATTTAATTTATTAAAAAATATTACATAGATTTTTAATTAAATACATTAATTTGTTATCATAATATTAATATAATAATAGTAACACTATTAATTATCATCACTACTACTATTACTACAACTAATATTAATAATAATAATAAAAGTTTAATAATTGTTATCATCAGTATAATGTGTGCTAGCAGGAATAGCAGTTCTCAGTCTGACAGCAGTGAGTGAGTGTAACTAGCAGCGACTCACAGCTCTGTCCGGTGTGTTCAGGTACAGATCCACGATGTATGTGATGCGCTGCTGCAGCATGAGCTCGTTATCGTTGGGATACATGAGCCGCATGAACTCCACGTCCTCCAGCGTCTCCAGCAGCAGACGAGCGATGCCCGACTGGTTCTCTTTAGCGGCCACATGCAGGACGTTATACCTGCAGCCCTCCTGCACACAACACACAACACACACTCCGCTTCACACTTCAGACACACACTCCGCAACACATGGGTGATGAATATTACAAAACATTTCTGTTTCAAATTAATCCTGTTCTTTTGGACTCATCTGTGAATCCTGAAAAATGAAATGCATCAGTTTCCACAAAAATCTTGTGCAGCACGACTACTACTAATAATAATATTTGATAAAATGTTTTAATTAAAATTATCATTATACTCACTTTGCATGCCGATAGAAATCATAATTATAAGAATTTTATTAAAATACAAAAAAATTATTATATAATGTTAATGTAATATGTAACTATTATTACTACTACTACTACTAAAAATAATAATTAAAATGTTTATTAATTTTAAAAATGTTATTTAAATTATCATTATTATACTTTTCCTGGGATTTGAAATTATAATTATTTTTACATTTATTAAACAATAAAAATATAATATTAATATAACAATAGTTATATATAATGTAAACTATTAGAATTAGAATTATTCTGAAGATCATGTGACACTGAAGACTGGAGGAATGATGCTGAAAATACAGCGCAGCATCACAGAAATAAATTACACTTTAACACAGATTCAGATAGTAGACAGCTGATTTAAATCATAATAATATTTCATTATTTTTAGTGTATTTTGATCAAACAAATGCAGCTGTGGTGAGCAGAAGAGACTTCTTTAAGTGCACCTGCAGGATAGTGGGATTGTCTCCGGATCCGATCAGATACCGTGGGTTTCCCCACACCAGCTCTCTGAACGCCTCCTCATCTCCTCTCTCCACGGTTTTACGCAGTTTGGCCGTCAGGTCCTGGGTTCGAGGACTCTTAAACTCATTGGCCTTCTCCAGGTTCAAAGCGTCTGGACACAGAATTTCCTGAAGTTAAACCGAACTTTTATTTTGACGGGTTGCCATGAATACTTATTTCTGTGTGTGATATGAGCCTCAGAGCAGCTCTGGAGATGGTGTTCATGTATTTATGGAAAAATGGAAAGCAGAAAAGATAAATGAAGAAAAAAGAGGATCCAGAAGAGGTGAAAGAGAAGCGTGTATGTGAGCGCTGGACGAACCTGCGCTGGTTTTCTCTGGAGACGGTTTGAGCTGCGACACACAGCATCCTTTAGCAAAGTTCTCCGCGTCTTCTTTCCTGGCGAAGGCTTTAAATCGAGCTCCTTTCAGCTTCATCACGGCCTTCAGCGCCTTCATCTTATCGACGTACACACGCAGCGATCCTGAAACGATCTCATGGTCATGAAGAAGCGCTCTCAGAAGCACGATGAAAACACATGCTTAACAGTAAACTGGATGCGTGCAGCTCTTAAAGTGACAGCAGCGTAATATTCCTATTATTTGCTTTTTTAATAATGATAGTTTAGTTATTTAATTAGTACCTTCTTCAGCCGCTGGGTCGTCTGGGTCGGGACACACACCGTAATAAACACACGGACTCTCCGTATGCGTCTCTGGGGTTTCAGCTTCACTGGTCACTTCCTCTCGGTTCTGCTCTCTGATTGGCTGCTGGAGCTCCTCCGCAGGAAGTGAGCTCCCAGAATGCACCGCGTCTTCCCCCAGAAGAGCTCGAGCTAGCTTCTTCTCAAAGACGCTTCTGGTGGTGGCTGTGATCGGGCCACATCTGAGTCCGGCGCCGGAGATCTCGTCTCTCAGCTGATCCGCGGTCAGCGTCTGCAGTCGCTTCAGAACCGCCTCCATAACACACTCCTGCTGACCACGAACACACACAACACACTCCTGCTGACCACGATCACACACAACACACTCCTGCTTACCACGAACACACACAACACACTCCTAGTGACCACGATCACACACAACACACTCCTGCTGACCACGAACACACACAACACACTCCTGCTGACCACGAACACACACAACACACTCCTAGTGACCACGATCACACAACACACACTCCTGCTGACCACGAACACACACAACACACACTCCTAGTGACCACGAACACACACAACACACTCCTGCTGACCACGAACACACACAACACACTCCTGCTGACCACGAACACACACAACACACTCCTGCTGACCACGAACACACACAACACACTCCTGCTGACCACGAACACACACAACACACTCCTAGTGACCACGATCACACAACACACACTCCTGCTGACCACGAACACACACAACACACTCCTAGTGACCACGATCACATTTTATATTTCTCCCAAAATATATTAGAAACAAATATGATGTGGTTTATTATTATTATTATTAAACAATTAATACAATTTTATATAAATATAAATATATATTTTTTTATTTAAAATATATATATTATTATTATTATTATTAAAAAATTAATACAATTATATATATATATATATATATATATATATATATATATATATATATATTAATATATTTTTATTTTTATTTAATATATTTTATGTTTTGGCTTTCAGCTCTAATGAAGTTTGATTTGTATTGTAACTGACTGTAAATATATATATATATATATATATATATATATATATATATATATATATATATATATATATATATATATATATATTTAATAAATAATCACTAAATAAATTAATATTTACATAACACAATTAATTATAATTACATGTAAATACCTTTTATATTATATAATATTTTTATATAAACAATCAACATTTATTTTATGTATGTGTATATATATATTTGTTTATGTATTTTGGGGGGGGTGTTTTGATCTGTTCAGTGAGTCCTATGATTCTATATTATTATTAATTATTATGAATTATTATTTAGAAAAAAATGTAAAATTAGTGATATAAACGGCACATGAACTAAATCTCTCACATTATGAGCTTCTATTAATAATCGACTGAACTTCATTCTGTTCTAGTCACTGAACTATAAATGAAATAACAGTAATTTATACTAATTATGGTTTTGAAACATACTATAGTAGAGTGTATTATACTGTATATTTTATAGCATTTACAACACTGTGTTAATATACGCTACATCATACTTTATTATCACCAATAGTGAACTGATTAACTGTAATAAATACTGTAGTACTTTACTTTACTTTAGTCTATTACTACAGTAAACTCTAGTGTATTATAGTGTAGTATACCCTATAGTTGTAGAACACATAGTACAGTATTGGGAAGAGTATTTTGTTTATATTAAGCCACTATAGTTGTTATATAACCCCAGCAAATACAGAATTACAACTTAATGTATAATAATTCAAGAACTTTACTGTAGTATGGTACAGTATTTTTTCATGAGGCTGTCTGTGGCGAACATTTTAATAAAACAAACAGGCCTGAACTGGCTTTACAGCGCTGGATTTCAATTCAAGAATATGAAGTAAACTATAAACTATAAGATAAACTCTTACCAGTCTATTATTAGTCAATGACTGACAGTGAAGTCTGAACATTTACTGTAGAAACGCGTCACAGAACAGAACAAACACACGCAGACGATCACAAACCCTTCCGAGCCTCACATCAAACGATAATAAAAACATATCGATACTGAATAAATACAAATCAAATCATTTTTTTGTATTCTCAAGGCTGAAGAGAAGCGTGACGCTGTTGACGGGAGGAGGACGTGTCGATCTCGAACGAGTCGGTTCAGTGAGTCGACTCTTTTAAGTGAACAATATGAGCCGGATGCCGCCTAAAGAGCCTTTTTCTAAAAGATGGCTCTCTACGTTTTTGTATTCTTTATTTTCTTAATACCAGACAAAAAAAAACTAACTAGCTTCTATATTATTTTTGTATTCTATATATTTTTGTTTTCTTTTTATTTATTATATATTTAACAAAAAAAGGCCTTGGACAGCTTGCTCTATTTTTTTCTATTTTATCCGTGTGGTATTTTGGAAAGGTTTATGGAGCCAGAAATATGACAAAATTATTTAATTTTGAATTGTGTAACTCTGACTAATACTGTGGTTTATCCAATCGGATTATCATGAAGCATCGTTTAGTTTTGATTATTATGATTTTTTTATGGTTTATTTTAATTACTCTGAATAATTTCATTATATTTGCTCACACATCCCAGACATAGGTCAAAGCATTAATAGATTTGTCTGAATTATAAAAGGCAGAAGTGTTACTAAATAAAGACTCGCTTAGGAGTCGAAAGAGCCGGTTCTGAGCTGAGCCAAATGATCCGGATCACTGAAAAGAACCTGAATTTCCATCACTAACTGCGCATGCGCAGCTTGATCCTGCAGAGGGCGCCACTGCACACATGCCTGAACACAGAATAAATAATTATTACGTCTAGGCCTGAACACATCTGATTTTGGCATACTGCATGCATGCAATGACCATTTTTAATTATAAATAATAACAAATTTAAATAAAAAATACATGATTGCACATTGATTGATATTTCCATGTGCTGCAAGTCAGATAAAAATCGATTTTTTTTTTTCTTTTCAAGAATTACCATACATTTCCAAAACTCCCCTGGAACTAGTGTTATTTTTTTCTTCTTTTTGCTATTTCTTATTATACAAACCTTGACTGAGAAACTTTGCCATCAATTTGACAATAACTATTTCATCACAATATAGTCTGTAAGTAAATCTTTCTCTTAATGTAGCTGTGCTCTGTCTCTCATACAGTATATTGTGTCACACAGGCACTTATTTCAGTGATAAACCTGACAAATAGAAGAAAAAAACAAACAGAAGGCTATAGTAAATTACACAGTTAATTACAAAGCAATGGGAAATAACACACTGAATTAAACGTAACATTTTGGAAGTAGTTTTTTGTTTACAGTGAAATTAAAGAGGATATTTGATCTGACGTTAAGATAAATATGTGTTCAAAAAGCTGGAAGCCTTCATCAGCGATTCCCATCATGACGGCTGTTCAGTGATTGAGGACGAGCCCCGACTGACCGCTGACCATTAGCTCTCTCCAGCCCTTCATCGTGTGATTTATGCTGCTTCACCAAGTGTGTGTGTGTGTGTGTGTGTGTGTGTGTGTGTGTGTGTGTGTGTGTGTGTGTGTGTGTGTGTGTGTGTGTGTGTCACACACTTCACCGCCTGTCTGCATGAAGATTTATCAGTCTGTGTTTATAACTGTGCCAGCAGAGACTCTGACACACACATATTCCTTTAAAAACATTTAAGAAGCTCGTGTCAAAGTATGAAGAACAGTGAGTGCTGATTTAATGATTATAGATGTTTACCTCTCTTACATGAAAAGCATTGAAAAATAAATAAAGTTCCCACTGGAAGATATGTTTAAATCTTCAATAAACCCTGATAAAATGAAAAATAATCAAATATAACATTAGAATAAAAAGGGGAAATTTTGCAAAATATGGTATTTGTTTCAACTGGAGAGGATTTGCATCACATTATCAGTGAGTCTGTTCAAAAATGTGGACTATTTAATTAAAAACACTGTAAAATATGCATATGAATGACTGCTTTTGAGTTTAAAGCATAAGAACTGTTTTTAGTAATTGCTAAATCAAAGGCATTCTTGGTGGAGATAGTCATTATTTTCCAGTGAGACATCAAACGAAGGGAAAAGGGCCATGGAAAGTAAAATGAACTTGATGTACCATCCTCATCCTGTTATTTTCAGACAGATGGAACATACCGAAGGATTTTCATGACTATTTCACTCTTCATAATTAGTCCTGGATTAGAATTTCAAATGATCCCGTAACATTAATAAGAGACTCAGTGTTATGATTGAATGTTTTACTGTTGCATTTAATTCAAGCTTAGATGTAATAATTACTGAGTGAATTCAGTTTAGTCAAGGTCTAATTGCTCTCAGAGAAACAACAACACTCTGCTCTTCTCACAAATGTGCTCCAGATATAAGCATTAAAATCACATATTTATTTCTTGAAAACCCTGGTTTGCATACAGATCCAATGCAGACCTAAAAGATCTACAATTTAACACATATTGAGAGCCATTGGGGCATGTTGTCACACTACATGGGGTAAGTTGTCACAGTGGGAACCTGGTATCAGGGGCGGATCTAGAAAAAGGTGGCGAGAAGGGGGCAGGAATTTTGAGGTGTGGCAACATATGGCAGATGTATATATACTGAATTTAGACACAGTTATCACAGATTGATGATAAATATATGTGCACACTACAAAAGGGCACAGGCTATCATTTACAAACTTAATCTCATGCAATCAATGTCTTGCATTTGAAACAGTTATAACAAACATTACAAACATATAAGGAATAAGTGACCATACCCCATAAGCACCACACACTCACTAATGCATACAGTATGCATCCACATGTCATTAAGAGCATTATAAAAGATTCAGTGTTATCAATATGTCAATTTATTACAAGAAACACAAGATTTTAACAGCCATTGACATTTCCAGCTGATTTTCTACAGTTTAGTGTTAATCATCATCTAACTCAACCAGTCAAGAGCTACATTTAGCCTTCGATGTTATATGAATATGGTCCTGAAGAATAGCTTTTATTAGCTGACAATAATAATTAATAAATAAACATTATAGGCACAAATACAAATGTACTTTTAGAAATTGTTTTTGAAAAATTTGGTGTTATTGTTTTGGCAAGTTTAAATTAAAACTCTATCTATGAAAACTTGTGTGATATTCCTTAAAAATAATGTTTTACTGTGTAATTTCTTACATAATTTCTTTGGTGAGTTGTTGTATTTAAATAAACTATTATTAGCTTATAGGCCTACTTGACGTATAGCATACTCTACTGTGCAATAGTACTATTACTGTTTGAATTTCTTCAAGTTATACCAAAATGTTATTTTGACAGGTTGTCATAAAGACATTGGCGTTTCTGTCAGTCTGTGAATATGATAGTTTTATCAAATGAAATGGTGAAATCCTCTCAAAGAGCACTGGTGTGCACATGTGTAGCCTACATCATACATCATTATAGTTAAGAGCTGAAAACACCACTAGTGCTTCAGTGTGTGTGTGTGTGTGTGTGAGTGTGTGTGTGTGTTTGTGAGTGTGAGTGTGTGTGTGTAGAACAACACCTTCAGGGCCGCTGCTGGCCAAATGTGTGCCCTAACCAGGATTGTATTGTTGTGCCCCCCTTCCTCAAATATGATGATGGAAAAACTAAATGAATAAATTTTATTATTTACAAATCACAATTGTAGCTCTCGACATTTAACTGTGGCTGTAACTTTATTATGTCTCTAATTTATTTTATAGTCTCAAGCATTCAGAAATCATGCAAAAGGAAACTAAGCAGTTTTACTATGATAAAACCATGGTTTATTTTTGTAAGGGTTGTGATATGCACGTTTTTTGTTGAAGAAATTATAAAGCCTGCGTCATCTATAGTAACACGGTGTCCAAAAATGAAAGATGAAGTGAATATTTGAATGATTTGATCGTCCTGTAAGTGTAACAGCAGCAATCACATGGCATTTGTAATAACATGTACATAAATTGTTTATTTTGTAAGTAATTGTTAATTTGCAGTTACCATGGCTACAAGAACGATGATTTTTGGTGTTATTGTTAAAACCATGAGTCATTTTCGTAAGGGAAACTGAAAAAAAAATTCTCCTCAAATGCTACTGACGTTAGAAAAGTGTATACCAATATCGCATGTAACTTTAGAGACGGTCCCTAAATTTGAGACTCGTCCAACGTCCAACGTCAAGCCAACTTTATGTCTGTTTTTTTTTTTTTTTACTTTTAGTTTTCTTTTCTCTTTGCTGGATTGGACTCATCCATCAATTATGAACATTCAGCAGCAAACATGAGGTGCGAGCGCGGATGGGAGAATGGAGGAAGTTTTTTTATTTTTTTGTAGCAACTGGGAGTTGGTACCTTAGGCAGATTGAGTCAGTTCGGGAGTTCGGAGCGGGATCGCGAATCATTTGAGTCAGTTCGGGAGTAAAAAGCGGGTTCGCGAATCATTTGAATCAGTTTGGGAGTTCGTAGCGGGATCGCGAATCATTTGAGTCAGTTATGGTGATCGTGAATCATTTGGGTCATGTTGGGAGTTCGGAGCGGGTTCGCGAATCATTTGAGTCAGTTTGGTGATCGCAAATCATTTGAACCAATTCGGGAGTTCGGAGCGGCTTCGCGGATCATTTGAATCAATTCGAGAGTTCGTAGCGGGTTCGCGAATCATTTGAGACAGTTCGGGAGTTCGTAGCTGGTTAACGAATCATTTGAGTCAGTTTGGGAGTTCGTAGCGGGTTCTCGAATCATTTGAGTCAGTTTGGGGATTGCATATCATTTGAATCGGTTCGGAAGTTCAGAGCGGGATCGCGAATTATTTGAGTCAGTTTGAGGATCACAAATCATTTGAATCAGTTCGGGAGTTCGGAGCAGGATCACGAATCACGAAAGATTCGCGCTCGTAAAACAACTTGGCCATAACCTTTAATTCGTTGTGGTGGGCAGGGGTGGCAAGACTTTCTTTTAGGGTGGCATTTGACACCCTATGCCACCCCTGTAGATCCGCCCCTGCCTGGTATCAAACATGATTTTCATTCAAATTTCACAGTAAAGAATTATGGAACACAGAACAGTTATGTTACAAATATTTATTCATGAAATACAGGGAAAAAATTTATATGAAATAAATATATATATATATATATATATATATATATATATATATATATATATATATATATATATATATATATATAATTTATTTATATAAATACAGTAATACAGATATAATATATATTTTATTATTATAAATGATTTAATGGTCAGATTGGCTGTGCGGATCACTCCGATGTGGCGACTCCTGATAAAAAAGGGAGAATGAGGAGGGAGAGAGAGATAATAAATTACCTAATAAATATTTATAAAGTCAAAGTGGTTCAAAAGCAGTTGAATCACAACGCACAGGACTACGCTGCGCCTTTAAGATTTTCCGCGAACTCTGCAGTGATTCTCTGCCCCGCCCCCTCTCGCTAATGATTGGTCAAAACGCACGGAGTCTGTAGTGTGATTGGTTTAGGTTCCGTCAGCGGACTGATAGAGCGTCGCGTCGCTTGTGCGTGAGATCAGAAGAAGACGAGGATGCTGAGGAGAGTTTGAGCCCGCTTCTCTTCCCATGTTATACAGAAACTCACTTTATAAACCACAAAACTTCTTTGCGTTCGGGGTCTTATAAGTAATTTATCAGCTTGATTTGATCTTCAGGCGATGGTTGGCTTTTTCGGCGGAAGGATGGATTGCGTCGCGGATGAAGCGTGAAGCAGGTGCGTTTACCGGAGATGATGATGACGCTGCTCCGCTTCTCCGTCAGAAGATGAACTTCAGTCCCGTTGCACCGAGCTGCTGGAGGGCTTCGTGGAGGTTTGACCGCTGCCGGATTCGTGTTCTTTTGGATATCGATGATTCTGCTGGGATCGGATGGTTTTAAAGCGCGCGGAGCGTCAGTTCGTGGTAAATACCATTCGCTTCTGTCTGCTTGATGATGAGCTTCATCTCGTTACTACAGCTTCATTTGAGTTTCTTTCTCCTCCACTGAGGTTAATCCTGAGGTAAATAAATACTGAGGTAAACACTGAGGTGAATAAAAACTGAGATGAATGCTGAGGTAAATACTGAGGTGAATGTTGAGGTGAATAAATGCTGAGATAAATATGCTTAGGTGAATATGCTGAGGTATATGGATGTTTCTGGTGAATTGAACGCATGTTGATGTATTTGATGTCACCTGACTTGTGTGTGTGTGGCGGCACTTTCATGTCTGTTATTGGAGGCTGTAAAACACACACACACACATAATGTTTATCTCTCTCCCTCACTCTATAACATTTGAACAGTAATGTTTTTTAAAGAAGTCTCTTCCGCTGACCAAGCCTATGTATTTGATCCAAAGTACAGCAAAACAGAACAATTTAGATTTTTATTTACTTACCTGTTAAAGTGTAATGTATTTCTGTGATGCTCCGCTGTATTTTCAGCATCATTCCTCCAGTCTTCAGTGTCACATGATCTTCAGAAATCAGAATAATATGATGATTTATTATCAGTGCTGAAACTGCTTCTGCTTCATATTTATTGGAACCAGTGACAATTTTTTCAGGATTATTTAATGAATAAAAAGTTAAAAGTCTGGGGTCAATACATTTTTATTCTTGAAAGAAAAAAAATTTTTTTTTGAAAGAAATTAAAACTTTATTCAGTGAGGATGTGTTAAATTGTTAAGAAGTGATAGCAAAGTTAGACAATATTTATATTTAAAAATGCTGTTCATTTAAACTTTTTATTCATCAAAGAATCCTGAATACAATCACAGTTTCCAAAAAAAAATATATATATATATATTTGCCATTACAAATGATGATAAAGTATCATGTGACACTTTATACTGGAATAATGATGATGGAAATTCAGCTTTGCATCACCGAAATAAATTATATTTTAAAGGATATTAAAATAGAAACCATTATTTTATATTGTAATAACATTTAGCAAGATAACAGTTATTTTTTCTGTATTGTGTGGTCTTTATTGTAATGGTTCTGTTGGAGTTCTGCTGTTTTGCTCTTACAGGCAGCATGTCAATCTTCTGGTTCACCTCGTATCTCTCGAGGATGTGGTGTGTAATTATCGACAGGCCGCTGTCCTCTGAAATCAGTCTAATTGCTGGTTTTATTTTTATAGGATGCAGACACTGGGGTATTAGAGCTGGGGGGCAGTTATTAAAGCTTGCTAAGTGATTTGTGCCTGTCCCCTGTGAACCAAACTAACCAGCAGGTCATTAGTGTGTTGTGTGAAGCGCAGCCGTGTTATCTCTGCGTGTCGAGTCCTGGGACACAGGTGGAGGTCATTCAGGATTAGCGTGTGAATGCCCTGCGGGAAGCGTTTGACCCATCTCTGTTTTATTAACATTTTTAATGACTTTAAGGATTCAGTGACCCTTAACAGCATAATGCATTTCCCGGTGGGGAGAAACGACACTTACTGAGACCACAGAGATGTTCTCCAGAGCGAGTGTGCTGCTCATTGACCAACACACCCAGCACAGATTAATTTTTATTTTGTATTTAAATGAAAATCAAAATGTTTCTTTGTTTCTTTTTTTTGGCAAACAAAGTGCTGCATAACATTTTTATTGTTAATTTAAACAATGAAGTAAATTGAATATAGTAAATATAGTAATTAAACTGAACTGAGCTGGATGATGACATCACTGCCTTTAACTTAAAACTGAGTGTTTACTATATCATCCTTCTACATTATGTCCCATTTAATACTGTAAAGCTGCTTTGAAACAGTCTGTATTGTAGAAGCGCTAGACTTGTCTTGATTAGTTCGGAGAGATGATGTCTAAGGTGTGTTTGCTGCGCTCGCTGTGTAATCTGTCATCTACATGTGATTGTGATCACAGAGAGCAGCTCAGATCTTCTGGAAATGCTGGAATGGAAAAGAGCACACGTCTCCTATCCGAGGCTTTCGTGATCTGTGCTCGAACGGTTTCAGAGGTTATTATAGCAGCTTGCCTCAAAAGAAACATCTTTGTCTTCTCTCCTGCGCTCTGATACCAATTATGCTAAGCGTTAGGAAATCTGAACGGGAACGTCTCTTATCGGCTTATCCTGGAGTAATAGATTCCATTAAAAATGCATGAGGAACTTTAGGGATGAATGGGGCGATGTAGCGTGTCAAAGTCTCTCTCTCTCTCTCTCTCTCTCAGTGTTATCTGCTCATTATTCTGATAGGATCCCGTCTCCACAGAAAGCGGTGTGTTTAGAGCCAGCAGGGCTTTGAGACGGGCTAAACATGGCTTTGATGTGCTCCTGATCTCCAGCTTCGGTCACTCAACCTGCAGGAGTGGATCTGTGTTAAAGTGTCATGTATTTCTGTGATGCTCATTCCTCCAGTCTTCAGTGTCACATGATCTTCAGAAAGATTCTACAGATACTTCTGAACACTTTTTTTCAGTTAGCATCTAAGTTTGCAGAAATCAGAGCAATAAACAGACAGGAGATAAATCACAGATGACTGCAAAACAACCTGAACTCAAGATCTCTTCTGATTGGTCAGTCCAGTGCTCCATTGATTGGCTGTTATTATGTAACATACTTTATTCACAATGTAACAGAATCTTCCCTTAAATTGTTGACCTTGGTAATATTTTTAATAGAGAAAGACTAACATAAATAGTGATGAAAGCCAAAACAAGGATGGATTTTACTGTATTTCACCTGAGATTCGGAGCCAAATTACAGGAAGGTATAATGACTTCAGAAAGATGTGAGGATTCTGATCTTATTTCCACACAGAGAGTGGTAGCTCTGTTAGTAAAATCTGTTGACTCTAGCGGTTTGTGTTGCATTACGTGCCAATGGTGACCATTCAAAAATGGGGAAAAACACTTTTCCCCCAAAGTTTGCATGGGTGTAACTTAAGAAGCATTAAATATATCTTAATATCCTTTCAGATTCAGCTTTCTAACAACCTTTTCATATGGTATCACCATTTTTAAAGTCCTGTATGTTTGATTTCCTGAGATATGGGGATCTTAATATGGATTCAAGAGGAAAATGGTTCAAATGTTGAAATTTTCAGTGGTCAAAAACCAATTGTGGGTCAGTTTGTACACAACTAGGGGTGTAAAGGCACACATATTCATTTTAAAAAGCATGAAAGCATGATTTGAAAGCCTTTGATGAGCTCATAACGGGTTTGTTTCTTGTTGCAGATCCCTGAAGTCTTCAGCGACCCGTAGAGCTCACACTGCACCATGCTGGCGTGTCTGCAGAGACAGAACCAACACCAACACCAACACCAAAACCTCCACCTCACGTGTGCCGCCAAGATCCTGGACGCGCCGCTCAATCACAAGAGTACGTCTGGCACCGACGGTTAGATGGAGCGCTTTGAGATCTTCAAGCTTTGGTTGAGCACCACTCTAGCTAATCTATTTATTTATTTATTTATTTTTATATGCTTATTTATATATTTTTTTTTTACTTATTTCTGTGCTATTTATTTATTTATTTATGTAGTTACACACTTATTAACATTATTATTTACTTATATTTTAAAAAACAAGCCCTGTCTTTTTATGACCATTGTTTTGTTTACTGTTTTAATGTTAATTTCTAATTCATATATACACCCTCAGTTGTGCTCATATGTTTACACACCCTTGCAGAATGGGCAAAAATTAATAACTGAAACAAAATAAGAGGAATCATTTATTTAGTTTATTTAGTGCTTTTTCTTTACACTTTTACATTTACTGGTTTTTATTAATGAATTTTTTTACTTATCTTTATTTTGATAAATTTTAAATATTTTAAGTTTTTCAAATTTGTACATATATTTTAAATGTATTTTTTATTTATACATGTATTACTTGTATATAAAATTAATCCCCAATCTTAACACTTATTTACTTATTTTTAGTTCTTTTATTATTTATTTATTTTTGTGTACTTGTTTTTTTTTAAAAAGCGTTTTTTTTTTAAACACCAATATTATTATTATTTTCGTCTGAGAGCTTCAGATGTGGAACAGTTTTATGGTGAGAAAGGAAAAAGAGCAAATGAAGCAGAGCAAGAGATGGGAAAAGAAAGATAAAGAAAGATAAAAGAAAAAAGGAAATAAACTTGAAAGAAAACCAGATGCATGAAAGGGCAGAAAGAGAGTTATATTAAAATGTTTTATTGGAGGTGGAAGAAAGAAGAGCCTGGTAAATTGAATTTTGCAGGTAACCTTTGATTTTGATGCTTAACCTCATCGAGCGGCTCATAGATCTCCATCCAGCAGATGGATGTTCATCCGTTAGGAGAGCGAGAGAGGTGTATGCGTTTTCATTCGGCTCTTTGTTTGTTCACCTTGAGAGGCAGGCTTCCCATCATCTGATCACAGATCTGCAGGAGCTCCGTCCAGCTCTTATCAAACACGTCCATCGCAGTGCTTTAATTGAATCTGCCAGCGCATTGATCAGCCGTGACGCAGCTTCCTGTCGCTCCCGTCCAAGGGTGGATCCACACTCAAATCTACTCTCATATTCATTCACATACTCATATATATATACGGTATAGCTGCTCTTTAGTGTAGATGCATGTTGATTTTAAAAGAGGTTGTGATTATAAATCAGGATTTAAAGAGTACAGTGCGAGTGACTCCTGGTAAACATCTATTGTTTAGTGTGGAACTGTTCTACAATATTCACTCATCATGACAGTAAAATAAAGGAGTTTATGAAAGATAAAATCCTACTGATTTGACTTTATAATCTAAATTCAGTTCAGGTTCCCTTTTTCCATTCTGCTAAAATGTCAAAATGTTAAAGGAATATTCTTGGATAATGGTAAATGACATGTAGATGTAGCGTACTGTGCATTCGTTTATTTATGGATTCATTTTATTTTTGCATTTATTAATTTATGCATTAATATATTTGAGCATTTATTTATGCATTTATATATGCATAATTGTTTTTTTTTTCAGTTTGATTATATATTTATTATTTAATGCTTTGATGCATTTATTCATGCTTTTTTTTTTAATCTGAGCAGTTAAGTGTCTATGCTTTCATATGAGGATTTATGCATTTATTTTTCAAGAACTATCATAATTTAGAGCTGAATTAGAGTTAGAGTTGTTTGTTTGATGGAAGAGTTCAGAGGTCACGCTGAAAGATCTCCACCATCTGCTCGTCTGGTTCTGGCTTCTCTTCTCTTCGAGTCCGTTTGTTCTTGTTCTTGGCCTACTTTAAGAGTTCGCTGTGTGCAGTTAATTAGCTGCGTGTTAATTAGTTAATTATTTCAGTCCTCTTCCTCATGTAATAATACGTGTGAGTTTGATCGAAGGCTTGACTCTCACTGAGCGTGTGATGAAATGGTTATCACAGTGTGTATTTGTAGCTGAAAGGTGGATAATTACTGAAGGTCAAGATGCTGACGAAACCTCAGACCTTGTATTTTACTTTCACTTCGGTGAAGGAACACTTTGGTTCAACGATTAGCTTCTCCAAACTCTTTGAGTGTTTCTGGAGCTTCACTGTGTTTGGTGACCCCTTCTCTCCTCTTCCCTTCATTTTAAACACTCAGTTTATTTCCTTTATGAGATGGATCTGGTAGATTGAATCGTTTTCACAGTTGGAGGCTCATTGTGGGCCTGGAATGAAATGAGGTCCCAAATCAATCCGGAACGGGAACAGCGCTAGCTCGGCATCATGTGACGGAGGAGACGCTCCAAATGACTTCTGGGACTCGCTTGGATTGTGTGTGTGTTTTTCTGGTCCTTCAATCCTTCAGAGTGATTTTGATCAACCGTGGCCTTAGTTTTAGCACTTTCTTTCCGTGTCAGAAATATGAAGGTGTCATTCCGTCCACCAGTAGAGTTACTGCTCAGAAATGGAGCACACTTTCCAGCTTCCTTGTGTTGTGGGAAGCTAAACAGCCATGAAATTGCCTGAATAATGGTGTTTAAATCCAATCTCGTTTTCCTGTACACTTCTGGCTGGAGGTTTTCATTTGAAAGCTATTGCATATGTAGACATCTGAAAATGATATTGGCTTGCATTTATTGTGGCGATTAGATGCCATCTATGGGAATCCTGTCCTTATTATAGTCCAGGGATCCATTCGAGATGCATTCAAGCAGCACACAGATGCACAAACACATATAAAGCCCCGTTTCCAATTTGCTGCTTGTATAGCATCGTTTCTAATGTTAATTTTGCATGGAGCTCCATCCGCATCCGAGCCATTTTTAGTGGATGGCACATCCAAACGCCATGAAATGAATTCCACTCAAGCCACTGAAACTAAATTAGCTCCTTCCCCATCCCCCTCCTCATCTCTTTTCCCAAGGTAATCTAATTTTGTCCTGAAGAAAGACCAAATTAATTTCATAATGCACTGATCAAACATTGCCCGAGGTGTCTCCTTCCACAAAATGAGTTTTTAGAGAGATGCAGATGTCTGCGGATGAACAGCCAGCCGAGGAAATAAGGAGACGGAGAGCGACACAAACGCTCCAATATCTTCATTTTTATTGGACGATTTTTCTTGTGCGACGTCTGATCATTTTTAACTCATCCAGTATTCATCACTCTTCCATATTTATTGCCAAACACCTCTGGCACAAGGCGTTTTTTTTCGGACAGCAGGGTTTCAAATTGGAAACATTGAGAGTTTTTGGGATCCGCTGAGGGTGTTTGCTTGGTGAAATGCCAGAATACATGACTGTGTTTCAATACAAATTGGGGATAGAGTTTATATGAATGTATCTCTAAGGGAAAGTGCCTATTTAGAAAAGCTTAGATGACATTTTCTCTCCCTTTTGCCTCTGTATAATGTATTTGTAGTGTTCATATGTGCAGGGCTGTTTTGTTTACAGTGGTAACCTAGGAAACGCTGTATCGATGCTGTTCCATAAGCGCCACCTGCTGTCAGAGAGTGAATTTGCATCTCATTTAGCTTTGTTTCATTTAGATGTGTTTTATGAAGCATAGTTTCACAACACTAAAATCAAACCATTCTGTTTTTGCTTCCAAATTTCAGAATTATTAAGTCAATCAAATTAAAGTAGGCGGGGTTTCTGTACACAAATGCAGTGTTTGAATTAAAGCTCAAGCATCAGTTTTAATGATGAAATAGAAATGGAAGCAACAGAACATTTAATATTTAACAACTGCTTCACTACAGAAATGTTCAAATCATTTAGACTGTAATCATTTATATGATTCGTGTAATTCCTAACTGAATGTTACGAGACATGAAATGCTAAGCATTTTTTACATATTACGCAAACAAGAGTGAATTATTTGCTAAGTGCTTCAACTACACTGTTCAATTTCTGTACACCTTATTTAAAATACCCCCCCCCCCAATGTTCGAGACATAGTATGGCCTTGCTGAGAATACTGCAGCGTTGAATTATTCATGGTGTTTTCTCTTTGTCTGCAGATGAGCTGATTTCCATGCGGTACCCATCTGCGGCCGAACTGGACGCCTACGCGCAAAGAACAGCCGACAGCCCACTTTCAATCAAGATCTTTCCCACCAACATCAGGGTCCCACAGCACAAACAAATCAGCAGGACTGTGAACGGCCTGGACACAGGCGACCAGGGCTTGGGCCCGTACTTGCACCCCTACGCTGGCGCCTACCAAGGCTTGTTGGCTATCGTCAAGACTTCCTCTGCGACCAAAGGTGTGCTAAAGAGCGCCGATGGAAAACGTACTAAACTATCCCCTGTTCAAATGGCAGTGGCTCCGTATGCGCCGCCCAGCAGGAACAGACACCGGCCCTACGCCATCATTTCCCATCACACGAGCCGTCCGTCTAACATCCAATCCAGTCCCTCGTTCCTGTCCGCATCTTGCGCAGACTCTAGTTTTGCTCTGCCGTATTCCGGAGCCGTTCTTCCTACTCAGAGCGCGGATGTAGCTGGTTCGGATTATTATTGGGCTCATTATCCACACATGTATGGATCGGGGAACCGCTCACCTGACATTTCCTACAGATCCTACCCTCCCAGTCTAACGATTCTAGACAAAGTCCCGACACCCCCGTGATGCATGGTGATTTCTCTGTTGGACAGTTTTTCACTCCTGCTTGGAATAGCGTGCTTGCAACGCCGGATAGCGACTGTTATAACCCTCAGGAGATGCATGCTATGCGCCTCCATCCATACACCCAACAACCTCCGGCGTACCTGTGCTGCGGGCCGCAAGAGAAGAGCCTCAGCAGCAGCCTGCAGTCTCTGGAGTGCCTCATCAGCGATATCCACCCGCCTTGCATCAAGGAGTGCATGCTGGGACGAGGACACGAGCCATACCTTCAGCTGCCCATGTTGAGATAGGACGCTTCACTGCAAAACATTATTCTCTTACTCAGGATTTTTGTCTTAGCAAAAACTAAAAATATATATTTATATTTTCTTTAAGAAAACCATATTTAGTATTTTACTTTTCAAGTAAATGCATCTTGATTCAATAGTGTTTAGATATTTATACTAGAAAATAAGACTAAAATACTGAGTAAGAGAATCATTTAATGCAGTTTTGTGAGATAAATGAGTTAAAAATTTTGTAAGCATTTTTTTTTTTCGTATTTGTCATCTTTTCCTATCAAAATGCTTGTTATGGATGACTCAGTAGCCCAGCTGCTCTGGAAACGCAGGTGATTTAGTGGCGCAGGTGATCTGAGAACGCAGGTGATTCAGTAGTGCAGATGATTCAGTAGCGCAGGTGATTCAGTAGCGCAGGTCATTCAGTAGCGCAGCTGATCTGGAAGCGCAGGTGATTCAGTAGCGCAGTTGATTAAGTAGCGCAGCTGATCTGGAAGCGCAGGTGATTCAGTAGCGCAGCTGATCTGGAAGCGCAGGTGATTCAGTAGCGCAGTTGATCTGGAAGTGCAGATGATTCAGTAGCGCAGGTGATTAAGTAGCGCAGGTGATTCAGTAGCGCAGGTGATTAAGTAGCGCAGTTGATCTGGAAGCGCAGGTGATTCAGTAGCGCAGCTGATCTGGAAGCGCAGGTTATTCAGTAGGGCAGTTGATCTGGAAGCGCAGGTTATTCAGTAGCGCAGTTGATCTGGAAGCGCAGGTGATTCAGTAGCGCAGCTGATCTGGAAGTGCAGGTGATTCAGTAGCGCAGTTGATTTGGAAGCGCAGGTGATTCAGTAGCGCAGCTGATCTGGAAACGCAGGTGATTTAGTGGCGCAGGTGATCTGAGAACGCAGGTGATTCAGTAGCGCAGCTGATCTGGAAGCGCAGGTGATTCAGTAGCGCCGTTTATCTGGAAGCGCAGGTGATTCAGTAGCGCAGCTGATCTGGAAGCGCAGGTGATTCAGTAGCGCCGTTTATCTGGAAGCGCAGGTGATTCAGTAGCGCAGCTGATCTGGAAGCGCAGGTTATTCAGTAGCGCAGTTGATCTGGAAGCGCAGGTGATTCAGTAGCGCAGGTGATCTGGAAGCGCAGTTTATTCAGTAGCGCAGGTGATTCAGTAGCGCAGCTGATCTGGACGCGCAGGTGATTCAGTAGCGCAGCTGATCTGGAAGCGCAGGTGATTCAGTAGCGCAGCTGATCTGGAAGCGCAGGTGATTCAGTAGCGCAGTTGATCTGGAAGCGCAGGTTATTCAGTAGCGCAGTTTATCTGGAAGCGCAGGTGATTCAGTAACGCAGCTGATCTGGAAGCGCAGGTGATTCAGTAGCGCAGCTGATCTGGACGCGCAGGTGATTCAGTAGCGCAGCTGATCTGGAAGCGCAGGTGATTCAGTAGCGCAGTTGATCTGGAAGCGCAGGTTATTCAGTAGCGCAGCTGATCTGGACGCGCAGGTGATTCAGTAGCGCAGCTGATCTGGAAGCGCAGGTTATTCAGTAGCGCAGTTTATCTGGAAGCGCAGGTGATTCAGTAGCGCAGTTGATCTGGAAGCGCAGGTTATTCAGTAGCGCAGTTTATCTGGAAGCGCAGGTGATTCAGTAGCGCAGTTTATCTGGAAGCGCAGGTGATTCAGTAACGCAGCTGATCTGGAAGCGCAGGTGATTCAGTAGCGCAGTTTATCTGGAAGCGCAGGTGATTCAGTAGCGCAGCTGATCTGGAAACGCAGGTGATTAAGTAGCGCAGGTGATTCAGTAGCGCAGGTGATCAGGAAACGCAGGTGATTCAGTAGCAAAAGATTACAAAAGATTCAGAAGCAATGTCCTGAAAGCTGATAGAGTGTCACTTCATCAAGTTCTCAGATGTTGAACATCAGACTCAAACTATCAGAGCTGATCTTCTCAGACTAGCTGCCAAAAACCCAACAGGAAATGACGCGTGTTTATCCTGTGCCATCTACTTCAATCACTGTAACACGTTCACATTCACTAACTCTCATACAAGCCTCCCAAATGACCCTAAATCCTAACAGTTATGATTTTTCCTGTTGTAAATCAGTGACGATGTTTCTGGCACAAGTCGTTCGTAGAAACACTTAATTTAAATGGAAATAAATGCATATTTTTACTCTGATGTTTGTTCCTGCCAGTAGGATGACATTCATATTTATAAGATTCTTTATTCTAGTTGATTTGTATCTAAAGCGCTTTATGTTTGTCCTCAAATCCTCACAATCAGAATGTGATTCCAGACGGATTCTAATGATGATGATGATGATGATGATGATGATGCTCTATGAAGCTGTGTTGTCTAGTTTGGGGATCATAACCTCTCCATCAATACCTGTTATAAATTACCACATGAAACCATTCATACAGTATCTTATATATTTGATTGCCTTTGTTCTATTTATTGATATTTGAATCAGGTGTCTTGAGATCTGAGGTTTTGTCATGTTTGTGTGTGTGTGTGTGTGTGTGTGTGTGTGTGTGTGTAATACGGCACACTGTGGACTCGATGTTTAAAAGTGCAATTATACGACTGAGCTTCAGTGATGATTTCCTGTGTGCGACTGTGACTGAATCTACTTCACCAATAAGACTGTCAAATAAATATAATTTAGGGATGTTTTCTATTCCTGCTGGTCTGTTTGTTGTTATTTTAAAACATGTAGATGCACATATTAATGGTGTCACTGGAGCCTTTCAAACACAGTCAGAGGCACATAATACAGTTATTTTCCTCATGCATCTAAAAAAGCAGTGGACTCTGTTGTAAAATGTGAAGAGTTTAATCTAAAATACAGAAGGGTTAAATGTTAATGTTTAAATAAAATGCTGCACTGAAAATTAAAGTCTTGAAAGAAAGGCCTTATTTTATTGATATGCAATAAAATATATATTTAAAAAATTAAGTTTGTATTTTTGAAATACAGCTAAATACAAAATACATTAGTTTTTTTTCTGTTTGTTTGTTTATATTTTCTTTAGCTTTTGGGAAAAAATATTCTAGATGCTATTTTTGTTCTTTTTTTTTTTTTGTTCTTTTTAGTAAAATGTAACACTGCTGCATCAGTGTTTGCGCTCGTGCTGTTTCTATCTGAATGTTTGGTGAGTAATGTATAGATCTGCTTTTTAAATTTACTTTCACACACAAGTCAATCAGGCGCAGAGTAACACAGCTTCGGCGACACACAGTCATATATATGGAAATGAGAATCAGGCTTTTCTCCTCTCTCCGCTCTGCAGAATGAAATGTTTGCAGGCATGTTGTTTTACTTTAATAAAGCATGTTGTGAAGCTGCTGTGGAACAGAACGTCCAAGGCACGCTTCAGTTATTGTGCCATGCAAACAAATTTGACAGTTTATACTTGTTGCATTTCTATGTTATTTTACTATTATTGAGATACTATTATGGGTTTTATTAGTATTCTGAATCATTATATCAAAAAATTTAGGTTTTAGTAATTTTCATGTTTTTAAGTTTGTGTTTAGATAGAACTTTACTTTGTATAATTTAAACTGAAATTAAAATTGTTGCCTATTATCTGAATTGCATGCATATATTATTTCAGTTAATATGTATTTTATTTCAAGTAACCTTTATATCAGATAACTGTAATAACCTGATGCCATCTCAGAATTTCTTTAGCTTTAAGGATAGCAACTTAATATGATGTTTCATCTAAGCTTTGATATGCATGTAGTACATTATTAGGTTTGATAGAGAAAGATTCAGCAAAACATAAAACTGAAGATATGCGTTCATGAAGTCTAGCCTGAGGTGAAAAAAAGGAATGAATAAAAGAAGGCACAAAGCACCACGACAGACCTGAATAAATCCCTGCAAACCTCATAATATTAAAACAATAATAGCTTCAGCAGTGGATGAGATGATTCGAGAAATGCACCAAAGCGACTGAAAAAACCATACTTGAATATATGGAATATATCAGCAAGATGAATTATTGCGCATGCGCGCCCTCTGCTGGTGCACTACATTCAGTGTAATATTGGAATGAATCTTTCTCTGAGTAATTGCATCCTAGCAGTCAACCTCAGTCGTTAAATATCTAAAAAAATAAAATATACCAGTGTCCAATATCAAGACACAGATATATTAGTTTACAATCTAAAATTGTAAACTCTTTAAAAGAATTAATGCTCGTAAACAAATGCAACAAAAATGAAAATACTAAGTTTATTGGGTGTTTTAAAACTCTGAAGACTTTACACTCATTGTTTTTTTTCTTGAACATATTTTGTTTTATAAACTGTAGCCTAAATAAAACGTTTGTCAAAGTTAATGTACTTTGAGTTCATGCTGCCAGCTGATGTAATTTATGTAAATATCTAATTAATGATTATGTGAGCTGATGAAAGTTCTGACAGAAGTTCAGATAGTCAGCAGCAGGGGGCGCTCTGACACCATAATCACCAGCTCAGCTCTAAACTTTAATTCTTTAATTAAATAGATGTGTCCCTGCAGCACAGAAGCACTCATCAGTGTCACAGGTTTATTTGTAGAAATAGACAACAATACATTGTATGAGTCACAATTATACATTTTTTAAAGACAAAAATCATTAGGATATTAAATAAAGATCATGATCCATGAAGTTATTTTGTAAATTTCCTACCCTAAATATATCAAAACCTAATGTTTGATTAGTAATATACATTGCTAAGAACTTCATTTGAACAACTTTAAAGATGATTTTCTCAATATTTAGATGTTTTTGCTCCCTCAGATTCCAGATTTTCAAATAGTTGTATCTCAGACAAATATTGATCTATTATAATAAACAATACATCAATGGAGAGATGATTTATTCAGCTTTCAGATGATGCATTAATCTAAATCTCACAAAATTGTGCTTTTTTGTCCTTCAGGGTCACATTTAATTTTCTTTAGCTTAAACTTTCCATCTTTAAAAAAAATTCATACCTTTCAGTTTATTCATGAAAAGAAAATTTCCATAAAAAAATGTATTACTGTAATTTTAATATCAGTATCTTGTATATATTTGCAATGCAAGTACATTTCACGTCATCTGCGTCTCAAGGGGGCGGGGATTATAAAAGTGTTAATTTGCAGCGAATCTCCGCAGCCAATAAAAAGCGGAATATGCTAATGAGCTCCTGACAGCTGTGAAACCGGAGTCCAGCCGCGGTCTGCGAGGACCGGAGCCGTTAACTCTCTCAAACTGACGGGGTTTGATCATGGACACCGCGGTAACTTCGTTAGAAACGGCTGTCGGTGTGGTTTAACGCGAAGTGCTCTGTAGATTAGTTCGGTAATGATGTTCCGTGTGTTCTCGCTGGCGGCGGAGCGCGGGAGACAGAAGCGGCGGCTCGAGCTCAGTCTCGCGGAGATCTGTGAGCTCGAGCTGCTCAAGCGACGGCACGAGGCGATGGTGGCCGGTGCGCTCGCGCTGCACTCTCCCGAACCCGAACCGGAACCCGAACCCGAGCCGAAGACAGCCGAGCGGACGAGCGACGACCCGAGCCCTCCGGTAAGACGTGTTACTTCGGAAATCTACCAAGTTGCCGGTTACAAAGTATATTTATTTTTTAATTTATTTTGTATTTAAATTACGTAATTCTGTTACATGTTAACATCTATCTATCTATCTATCTATCTATCTATCTATCTATCTATCTATCTATCTATCTATCTATATATATATATATATATATATATATATATATATATATATATATATATATATATATATATATATATATATATATATATGTATATGTATATAATATATATATATCTCATAAGTTATTTCACTTGTACAGTAAATTCTTTTTTTGCAGTGTTACAGTGTACTTTAGAGATGTAATTGGTTACTCTATTGAAAAGTAACTATTTCAATAACTTAATTAATGTAAATGATTACATTTGATTGCTTTTGTAAAACTCTTACCAATGTTTTTAACCGTTAATCATTTAGAAACATTAAAGCAGTCTTCCAGAAGAACTCCACACTGATTACTGACTTCACAATCATTCTTCACTTCAGTTCAGATTCTAATCAATTAATTTACCACAAAATCAGACTTCAGCGCTTCTTTTTACTTCGAGATCATTCTGAGGTTAAATACAGATTTAAATTCATAATGATACAAAAATTTTAATATCTATGAAACTGAAATCTTTCTTTTTTTTTTTGCAGTTATGACCAGAAACACTGGCATATTGTTAAAAAAATAAAGCATATACATAAACCCAAACAGGCGATAAAACAGGGGTGTGTGTGAAGTATTCAGATGTAACCCTTTTACAGTAACTAGTTTAAATACACATTTTCCCTCAGTAACTGATTGCATTTACATTTATTCTGTAAATATTACATAATTTCGTTACATGTAACTAGTTACTCCCCAACACTGATTATATACAATATATACTGTTTATATATATGTATATATGTATATATCACAAAAACTTTAAAGGCGCTTAAACAAAGTAGCGTTTATTTAATTGACAAAAACTGGTGTAGAAATGAGAAATTGCTGGAAAATGTCTAAATAAATTACTATAATAATAAGAAGAAGAACAACAAAACAATGATTTAAACATCAAATTTGTAAGTAGAAACGGTATTCTATTTGTAAAACATACTGCAATAGCTTCAAAACTTTTGTTACTTTTTTTTTGACAGTGTGACGTTCATCTTCTTCTGAGACACATTTGTTAAAGTCAGTAATGCATCATGAGCAGAATGAAAGAAAACTTTGGTCTTCCTCAGAGAAACATGTTCGTTTGTCGTCAGTGATTTATTGGGAAGCTCAAAAGTTTGGTTTCGGAGATTTATTACTCCAGAGAAAGTGTTTTGTTCTTTCAGGAAAGAGGTTTGTGTGTTTCCTGCTCCTTCAATACTAACTGTGCATTAATAAAGCATCATCATTCATCGATCAGATTCACACAGCAGCTCTCTGCAAACAGATCTGCATTAGAGAAATGAATGATTATTGTTTATTATTATTATTACTGTACAGTACACGTGTCCCTGTGCTGTCTCCTCTCGTGTCCTGCTGAAGGAGGTGGAGGTGTTGGGCTTCAGTTTGAGACCAGACTGACCTGATGCTGTTTGATGAGGCTCTGGATCTGAACAAACCTCTTCTGTTCTGAACTAGGGGCTGGACACACACTCACACACTCTTACACATACACACTCTCACACACACACACACACACACGTTTATTCCTGGTGTCAGTGCTGACAGGAATCTGACACAAAACAACAGCCGGACACACTTCACACACTGCCCTGGTTTCATCCGTGTGTGTGACGGCTGTTTGCCTCGTGTAAACACAAGTGTGTGTGTGTGTGTGTGTGTGTGTGTGGTGGTCTCTCAGCAGCCGCTCTGATTGGCTGTAATTAGCCGTGTCTTTCTCCTCCTGGAGCTTCAGTGTAATAATAATTGCAGCTGCTTCTTGTGACGCGTGTTTAATTCTGCTCCGTTCTTCCACCGGCTCAACCTGCCGTCTGGGTTCCTCAAACAACCTTTCACTCATCAGTTCTTAAGAGAGTTTGTTATAAAGAGAAATTCAACACTCTTGATGCTTCTGTGAATGGCTTTTAACACCATGAAACCTTTCTGATGCAAAAAAAAAAAAGGTTCTTCATGTATTTTACACCTAAGGAAAAAAAGTTTTTAAGCTGAACACTGAAATGTTATTCGAGGTACCAAAAATTATAAATTAATTTGCTGCTTTTTGCACTTGAATTTGTAAATTGTTTCAACATTGTGTGTTATAATTAATCATTTAATAATTGTTGGTTATTCACTACACCGTAAAGCTCAAATTTATTTGAGGAGTATGTTATATTTCATTTGGCTTTTTAACTTTATGGAGATTTTACTTTATAATATCAAAGGAAAAATAAACCCTCAAATGGGTCACTTATTGTGATTAACTACTTTAAAGCATTTATTAATCTAGAAATGTAATAATTGACTAATACATTATTCCTATAGTTGTCTGTTAATATTATTTTATCAGTGAATAGTTGTAGTTTTATTAACTAATGTAAACCAAGATGAATAAACACCACAGCACATGTATTGCTCATTGTTAGTTCATGTTAATGCATCTGGGATGTTGAGATGTTTTCAGAAACTCTAAAGGAGACCAATGTTGGGAAAAGTTGATTTTAAAAGTAATTCATTACAATATTGTGTCATTTGTATCATTATTAGCTTTACTCCCAACACTGGACGAGCTACAGGAGTTCTTTGATTTAATCCTCTCTCTCTCTCTCTCTCTCACACACACACACACACACACACACTCATTGATTGAAGAGGGAAATGTTTTTGTCAGATTGAGTGAGTCTCGTTAGAGTCGCACTTCATCAGGTTAAGCTAACAGCTTTAGTGCATGATCTTGTTTAGGTGCGCAGGAGCCATTAGCACACACACACACACACACACACACTGCTGACATCTGACCTGTAAACACACACACACATACTGCTGACATCTGACCTGTAAACACACACACACATACTGTATACACACACACACACACACACACACACACTCGTCAGCTGTCGCCCCACACACCTCTCTTCTGTACTGAGTTGATCTGCTGTTGTTCTCATTAATCATGTGACTGTAACTAGATTTGGTCATGTTTGGCCAGCAGTGGTTTTAATTTAGTTACGTTTGTGCTTTAGTCAAGAGTTAATCTGTTACGCTGTGTGTGTGTGTGTGTGTGTACAGGTCAGATGTCAGCTGTGTGTGTGTGTGTGTTTCAGATGTGATCAAATACTGTGATTTATGCACTCAAATTACAATAAATTAAAAGTTATTGGAGTACACTTAACAGTAATTTTTTTTACAATAATTTTTCATGTCTTTTTTTTAATGTTTTTTTTTATTATTTGTCAAATTTACAAGCAGTTTCTGATTGAATATTATTTAAAACTAAATCCTACAAATATTTTTTTCAGTGTTGGGCCTTATGAAATACACCCCCCCCCCATCAAATTCCATGTTTTAGTTTAATTTTTATGGTTTTTATTTAAATTTCCAATGTGTATTTAAAAATACTTATAAAATACTTTAAAGTGGATGAAGTGGTTATCAGATGGAGCTGGTGTGTTGATGTGCTCATGTAGTGAGTGCTTTATATAGTTTTATTATTTACTAGATTCCATGTTTTCTGCTGTAATCTTAAGGGCACTACATGTACATCATCCTGGTCCAAGCAGAACGTTTGAGCTCATTCTGGAGATGTAGAGGGTTACACACAGGACATTACGTTCCTCTTGTTCCCAGAAGGCCGTTCTGCATCCTCCGCTCATCTGATTTTAATAAACCTACGCAGAGATCGTTTCACACTCTCACAGCGCGTACATTAACACGGACACAGTCGAGCCAGGAAGCCGTGAGATAATGCAGTAATTAGTGAGTGTGGAGTATTAACAGAGATCCGCTGATGTGAGCGTCTGGGTGTTTTCAGGACGGCTCGTGGAGTCTGATGAACATCCTGCAGCATCAGGTGGGAGAGCTGAAGGTGGACTCGGACAGCAGCTCAGTGGAGCCCCCTACTGACCTCTCAGGTACAGATACCGTCACATGCTCACATGGTCATTTTTTTACATTTTATATTTTCCTGGATTCCGTTTTTTTCTTCCCCATTTTAATTTTTTTAAATGGTTAAATTGCATTAATTGCCATCACAACATAACTCAAAGTGACCAACAGATCACGTCACGTTGAATCAATTATCTTCTGGCCTTCAGATGGAGTTTTACTACTGATCACAGAACCGTGCGTCGCTGACTAGATGCAAGCTTTTGCTTAATATCGTTTGTGATGTATCGCGATTAATCTTGCATCCCAACCCAGAACACCGTTTTGATTTTAGGTCTAACCCCTGGGAAGGAGGTTTTGATCCCTGGAACACGAGTTTTGATTTTCTCTCAACACGTGTCGGATAAATTTGAGTAACAGTTGTGCTGGTTTTGTGATGCAGACATGGCAACCCTGTGTAATGTGTGTGTGTGTGTGTGTGTTTTCTCTCAGGCTTCCCTGAGCAGGCTGAAGGTCTGTCTCTTGTCGATGCGTCTGACTCTTCTGGTCTCGGAGAGATCTGCTCCGTCCGGCTTTCTGAGAGACTCAAGTCTGTTGGTACGTGGACCACCCATATCCTCCCCACACACACACACACACACACACACACGCACACACACACACACGCACTTACAGAGATCCAGTTCACTCCACGTGGCTTCAGTCCCAGAAATCTGAAACTCCTAACCTTCATGATGATGAGAGAAAAGTACTGAATTTCACTCTTTAGTTCTAGACTGTCCTTTAAGATGTATAGAAAAAGTGTGTTGTATTTTGACAGTGAAATGGTTAAAGCGGAGACTTCCTGTCTCACACACACACACACACAGAGTCATGAGACCTTAAAGCTTCAGTGTGAAAATGCACTCCTGTTGAAAGAAAGACCCTCTCTGTTAGAGCGAACACACACACACACACACACACACACACACACACACACAGACTGAAGCGCAGTCTTAAATGTATAAAGACCATGTTGTGTGTGTTATGTTGGATGTTTAGACTTTTAAATCAATATACGGGAGGCAACAATACAAAAATGTGTTTTTCAAAACAAATGATTAAAAGAACAAGTCTGTACACTGAAGAAAAACATGGGTTATCATGTCTCCAATTCAAGTTTACGATTATTTTATTTTTTTTTTTCTTACAGAAAATAGGATGGAGTGGGCATTATTGAACACTAAAAACACATCGAAGTCTGTTTCATTCATACTATTGTTGGGCTACGATCTCCGTGAACTCGCATTATTCACAGGATTACAGAGATCGCCCCCCGATGGCAAACCACTGTAACTGTTTTGAAACCGTTACAGGTAGGCTAGGCAATTTCGGAATGGCTAGCAATAGCAACTGATGAACGATAAAAACCTTGACACCCAATCAGAATCAGTCCTGCTACAACAAGCTCGAGAATTTAATGAGATGCACACACTGAGAGTAAACAGACAATGACGTCCACTGCTAAACCGTTTAAACGTTTATTGCACATCGTCACTCTTCTCGTTATTTCTCTGTAGAACCGAAAGTCTCGTGTAGGAATAAGGTGTATAAGCACTAAACGATGTTGGTTTAGGTTGAGGCTGCTGTATGTTGTTTCATGCTAACTGTCAGCGTCTCTCTCTGTAGGAGATGTGTTGGTCAGCTGTGAGCTGAACGCTCGCGCCGCGGTTCCCCGCTCTTTCTCCGCACCCTATCCGCCTCTAGAGGGCATCACTGAAGACGAGCCGTGGATCTGGCATCCCAGTGAGGAAGAACCCGACGCAGACGACTACAGACAGACGCAGCATGCAGAAATGTACATCCTGGGCCTGATCCAGCGGCGCTCGCCTCCCGCCCGACCCACTAAACCCCGCACCAGCCTTGGACCTGATGCCCGAGCCGTGGTCCGACAGAGCAGTCTGTGCCGCAAGGATCCGCCGTCCATCCCTGAGGAGAGACATGCATGCTATCCCCGACTCGCCGGGATGCGCTGTGGGGCTCTGGATCCCAGCAGCAGCGAAGCCGAATCCTATCCGAACGCTCGCTCGGCATCGTCCGACGAGCTTGTGAACGCGCAGTACATCCCAGCGCAGCCGCGCCACGCTCCCACCGCTGCGCACCGAACACACGCCGCTCACAAACCCACCACCTCACAGCTCAGAGCCACGGCGAAGAAGTGCCGCTTCACAGAGGACAAGATTGCGCAGAAGAAACCTGGAAGGAAAGCATGTCGTGCTCAATCCGAGAACAGCCTGCTTGGGCAAAGAGAGCGCAAATATAACACTATGGAGCGCGACGCTCAAGCCAAAACACGACGTGGCTCCGGTCACCGCCGCTGGCGCTCCACGCTAGAACTGAGTCAGGACGAAGCAGAGACGCCTCCTGAACAGCCAATCAGACGCTCACGCAAACCTCGGGTCTACGCCCAACCACACCTTCATCATCATCATCATCATCAGTTCCCACCAGACGGCTACGCGCTCCGAGAGTCAGAGTCCAGTCTGAGCGAGGCCGAGTCTCCCGGCTCCAGCTCGCTCTCCAGTGACTCCGACGAGAGCAGCGGATTGGTCTGGCCACAGCAGCTCCGCCCACAGCTGGCTCCGCCCTCTCCATCACACCCACTGCAGCCCAAAGCCTTCGTGAAGATCAAGGCGTCGCACGCGCTCAAGAAGAAGATCCTGAGGTTCAGGAGTGGATCACTGAAAGTCATGACCACCGTATGAGCGACAAACACCGGACTCATCAGGATGACCCTTCGCAGGGAGTTTGATTGACAGCTGATCTGACCAATCATTACGCCGAATCTGCTTTTGTCTGACAAACACTCCAGACAGGACTAGTAGATTTATGGTGGACTTGAACCTTAAAAACGTTACATTGACATCTTTACACAGTTAAAACAAGATACCTTCTGATGTTCATTCTTGTTTATTTCATGCTTGAAGTATTAGTAAAGCAGACGTTATGTTTGCAAAAAGGTGGAACATTTCCCCAAAACTTTAAAAACATTCCAGAAATGAAAGAAACTTCCAGGATTTTTTGGAATCTGTGCATTTTTGGAAAGTTTACAGAAAATTAGCAGAAATGTTCCACCCCATCAGCTTGAACTGAGGCGTTTCAGTGATTCGTCACGTACACACTGCAAGTTTCAGGAGTGACTGTTTAAATGTGAAAGGCCAGGTTAACCACCACTTTCGATTAATGGGTACATAAATCACTCAAGATATGTATAGCATTTTTAAAATGGCTCAAAAATGGTCTTAAAGACCAGTTTTTTAAAGTTTTTGTTATTAATGACGTCACGTTGGGGAGCAGTGGAGGAAACGTAGCCTCAGCCTAATATGATGCCGCCTTCCAGGCAACCCATAACCCATGTTTTTCCAGTCTTAAACCCGTGAAAGTGCACTGGAACGGCAGTCAAACCCGTGACTTCCCACCGTAATTTCGAACCAGCCAGACGTGAGAGGGCAAATGAGGAATTGCCAGGAACTGATGTCCGTCAAAGCTAATTAAATGCATGGTCCGAGGAGAATGAGTGGAGAGTTGGTGAAGTGTCCTGGTGCTGCACTTGAGCTAGTCTACGAGCTGGGGTCGCTGTTGGTCGATATCTCTCTATCTATCTGTCTGTCTGTCTATCTTTATATCTAGTCTATCTATATGTCTATGTATTTATCTATAATCTATAATATAATCTATACTACTCGTCTCTAGTCACTCTCAATGCTCTCAAGGCGGCTTTGGTAAATTCTCTCCCCAACGTGACGTGATGCAATGCATTGTGGGGGAAAGGAGACCGCTGTAAGATAGTACCTACTTTTTTGTATTATATTCCGTTTTTTGATACCCAACAACATAAAATGCAATGGATAACAGTTTTAATGTTTATTACCAACAAGCAAATTGCACAAATTCGTTGAAAAATTAACCTTGCAACACTTTAAATTTAAGTGAGTCCCGTAAATGATCGTTGTGTGTGTGTGTGTGTGTGTGTGTGTGTGTGTGGAACAGCAGCCAGTCCTGCGTTTGTAACCATAGCAACATTCAGTCGTCTTGCAGGAGTGAATATGAATTTAGCCGTTTGGTGTCTGCCATTTTTTGGCTAAAGACTTAGATTTTTACCAAACTACCGCTGATAGACGTGCTGTATTTTGTTTGAGCGCTGTCTTGCAGTGTTGCCATGTGCTCATATTTCCAAGCACTTTTAGGCATATTGTTTGGTCTGATCTCATTAAGCTGGGCACTGTATTTAGTTAATAATAAAGTGATCAGTTGCGGATGTGAGTTTTTATAAAAACTTTTGGTGTAATGAAACATGTGGGTGTTTTAGTGTTTGTTTGTTTGTTTGTTTTTTGTGCTTGATCTGGCAACTCTAACACTTTGCTGGTATTTTATCTAAAGAGCCCCAAAATGCTATTTATTGTTTGAATTTCTTAAAAATGACCTTGTTTCATGTCAGAAGTAACCTCGCTGTCTTGAGTGTCAGCACGTTGTCAGTTTATGATTTGCTCTGCGATGTGTTTTTCACTGCGAGAGCGGCGTGGTTTGTCGGGCATAGCAACCGTAACTAAGGGGGGCGGACCTTTGTGAAGGGTCAGTTGTAATATGGATATGAAATTAAGAAATTTCAGTAGAACGAACACACACACACACACACACACACACACACACACACACACACATATATATATATATATATATATATATATATATATAATTTTTTATAATATACTTTAAAATTATTAGGACTGTTCAGTAGTATTATAATTATGTTTTTTAATCTATTTTATATATTTGATATTATTATTATTATTCTTATCATAATTTTAAGTAGTAATAGTAAAAAAATAAATCAACTTTGTGTTTCCACAATTGGTTCTGGCTTGTTTTGGCTGGTAGAAAACTCATTGGTCATATACAGTATATACATTTCCCTAATAATGCCTTAATTTACCCCAAAATCTTCCAAACTGGAGCAGCTCACAGATCAAATCTTTATTTCTAGTCTGTTTATGATGGACTGTTGTGTTGAACTTCTTTCGACTGTGGTTCAGTAAATTCCTCTTCCTGTCATTCCAGTTGAGATTCAATTCAACTTCACTCTTTAATTCTGCTGAATACCAGTGACCGATGATGAATGTGATGTGTAGCGGCTCACGGTGATGTTCATGAGGAGACGGTGAAGCTTTAGTGTTTGTTTGAGGAGAATCAGAGGATGAGAGAAACTGATTCACTCTTACTGTCTTCACACGCCGTCTTGACTCTTCAAAACAAATGAAACCCGCTGAACGCATCACGCGTGTAAATGCCTGGAAATGTTTCCTATATTTATGAATGTAAACCGTAAAGAAAATAAAAACTGTAAGATCATAACAATTTTATATATATTCATGTTTGGTTCTAGTTTTGTCTTTAGGGTACTGAATGAAATTATCAAATTTATTAAATGAAATGAGGGTGAAATATTAACATGTCAGTAAAAATTCACCTTTTTGGACCAATTTAAATTTTATTTTGAAAAATAATAATTGTAGGGCGGGGTTTGTTTCAGGTCAGCAGTTGTTGATTGGACGTTGAGATGTGGGCGTGGCTCTTAAAAGTGCTTGCAGGGGTGGAGCTTTAAAAGCACTTAATGATTGGAGAAAACCTGCATTTAAAAACCGATGACATGCCAGCTGTGTTCCACAGAAGATCTATTAGAGTTGATATTTTCATGTGAATCTACTGTAAAGATGAACTACAGGATGGATGTAGAGTTTGTCTGATCTGATGTACAGTCTGTAGGTGTGTTTGTTTGCAGTGATCGTGGAATTTCCGGCCTCTCTGGCTCGTGAACAGTGAATCTGCGGCCGCTCACATAAACACTTCTTCAGCACAATAACGAGCTCCAGCTGGAGCAGAAGACCCCGAGCTCGCCGCTTTATTAACACAACGCTGCAGGGAATGAAAGCATTCGAACCAGACGCAGAAGAGAGGATGAGGAACAGAGAGCCATTGATGGAGCTCCCGGATGGACGGAGGAATTCTGGGAGTTTGCATAGCTCGAGGGGCGTTTACAAGACACCGTTCTCAACTAAAAATGGAAAACTCTTTATGCGCTTCATCCGTTTATTTACATGATAAGCCTAAAAACATCTCAAGTCTTAACTACAGAAACATGAATTTGTGAAAATAGTGACATCATGTGCGAGTATTTGACATTATACGTGTTTGTATAAAAGTGACATCGCCACCTACTGGTCTGTTATGAACACTACAGTGTTTTTAGTCATTTTCGCTAAAGAAATTATATGCTAAAGAAAAGATATTGTTCATATTTTAAATAATTTTTTATATATATTTTCTTTTTTCGGTTTAATTTTAGTTAATGTTAAAACTGTATATAAAAAAACCCTAAAATAAATACATATAAATTTCCTGTACAAATAACCAGGATACATTTACTGGAGATGGAAAATGACTTAAGATATTCAGTTTTGTTTAAAATGTAAAAATGAATAAAATCTTAAATAAGAAGAGATATCTGTCAGAGTGGTCAGAAAACTACCTTCAAAGGGAAAGCAAGACCACTTTCCTGATGCTGTTGGTGGATGTTTTTTCTTGTTTTAAGCAAAAGATTTAAGCCGGGAGAGATGTAGTGCAGAGGGTGAGTGTGTGTGTGTGTGTGTGTGTGAGAGAGAGAGAGAGTGACTCCATCTGGAGGTGGTTACAGAGGCATGTTCCCTTCAGGGCCAAGAACCTGAAGCATTTCCTGTGAGAGCCGGAGCGAGCCGGAGAGGAAGACGAGGGAGCGAGAGGAGAAAGAGGCGTATTAGTCGCTCCCGCAGCACATCTGGACTCCATCAGAGGAGACTGAGACGTGAGCTCACAGAGCAAACCTTCTCTGACCTACTTCTGCTCACGACGCTGCTGAGATTATCCAGAGCTCCAGAACATCAGCCTCCTCTGAGCCAATCACGTGCTTCCGTACCGCTCCAGTGTGTGTGTGTGTGTGTGTGTGTGTGTGTGTGTGTCCTGATCAAACACTGGCAAAATGCCAGCTAACAGGGAAAGTTATGAACTAACCTTCTTCAGGAAACATGAATTGAAGGAAAGTTAAAAGTTATCAGCTCTTCAATAACATTCTCAAAATCTTATCACAAAAACATACTTCGTTTATCAAACTTTTTTTGTCTAAAATGTTTTAGTTGGATGTTCATCTAACATTTTTTTTAAATGTTACTGTTTGTTTCAGGATGTTCAGAGAACATTCAAAAGTAACATCGACGCAATGTTTGCAAAATGACACAATTGTTCCTTTAACGTTAACATCAGGATAGAACATTCATAAAAAACGCTTTCATAACGTTACGGGAACGATGGCAAAACCTTTCTTAGAACAATTTTCTTAACCAATGTTCTCAAAGCAGCTAAATTTTTTTATTTATGCATCATATGTTTTGTGAAACGTTTTAGTTAGATATTCATTTAATATATTTTTTAAATGTTGCTACTTGAACGTTCAGAGAACATTTAAAAGTAACGTTCCAATAATGTCTGCAAAATGACAAAATGGAATGTTCCCGGATTGGTCACAAAACCAAGTAAAAACTGAACGTTCAGAAATAATGTTTTCAGAGCTTGAGAACTTTAGCAAAATGCTCTGAAACGTTTGGTTTTTAGTTAGAGCAGAGCAGAATATCTTGACTTATGATTTTGTTTATATACAAAATTGGATTAAACATCAAAATCACAAAATCATGTTTTTTTCTTGAGATGTTTGGCGATGACATGATAACACCACATCTCTAGATTATTGTATTGGACAGTAGGCACTAGGTAGTGTGCAGTGTGACAGACAGTCACTCAGTTTTAACCCCGCCTCCACTGCTGAAAGGGGAGGGGCCCTGCAGATGATTGACAGCTTGACTTCTGCAGCAGCCTGACAGCATCACAAGAACACAGCCATGTGCTAACAAAATCAACCTTTATTTAATTTAGCTTATAATGATATATGTAATCTCCACAGAACAAGACGCAATTTACAAAGAAACATTGGATGCTGTCTATATGTTATAAGAATGTTCCATAAACATTATTTTAAGCATGTTTTCTCCTCACATTTACATACAAGTTCTGGAAGCGTTTCCTGTTAGCAGTGGTTGAGGGTCAGAGGTCAGCTCTGGTGGATGCGAAGGGTTAAACGTCTCTCTCCAGCATGCTGTTCTTCAGGAATGTGAGCGTCTGCAGTCATGAGATGTTTAGTCTGGACTGAAGATCTGCTGATCTCTCCGTCCTGCTCTCTGTGTTTAGTTGGTAGCTTGCTTTGGTAAACTCTTCTTCTTTTATTGTGTGTGCTGGGATTGTGGCAGGACACAGTAAACAGCATCTGACTCTTTTTGAACAGTTTGGTGAGGAATGATGTGCTCTTGTGTGTTACTGCCCCATCCTCGTGTCAGGAACACTGCATTCTTCGGTTTATCAGTTCATGCATTTTCTGGGAATCAAACCCACTGCAAGTTACACAAATCAAGCAACAGACATTAAAACTGGAACATTTAATCTTCTGATCATGCTTTTCCTGGGAATCTAACCCTTGGGCTTGGTGTTGCAAGCGCTGGCTCTACTGTTTAAACTAGTTTTGCATGGGTCTATGCAATACATATAACAGTTTGTGAGAAATGTTCTTGAATGTGAGAAGTATTTGGTGTCAGGAGCTTCATGAACTAAGCCTGATGATCATCATGACCTGAGATGAGTCTCTGTACAGTCACATGATCAATGACACTCATTCACTTCCATGTGATTAGAAATACAGCATAAACCAAGAGATTTCTCAGCATTTTGTTTGACAGTTTTCATAATCTCAAAAGATTTCATTTAAATCAACTGTATGTAGTTTTGCCTGTTGCCTGACTTTGGATCTGCTCCCCCTGACCGGCTCTGTTGGGCTCACAGTGTTCCTGGAAAGGGTGTTCCTCCTCTTCCTCTTCCTCATGGCTGGAGGTCTGTGTGTGAAGAGGAGGCCACTGCAGTCCTCCGCTCTCCTCCGACGGCTCCACCATGATTGGAGGACAGACGCTCCTTCACCTTTCTCCCGTCTCCAGCTGCTCCGACGGCTCCTGGAAAATCTGCACCAACACACGGATCACACTGAGAGAGAAGATGATTCAAGAACAAGGGACAGTTCGTCTGCATCATTAACTCTCCCTCAAGAAGTTTCAAAACTCTACAGGTTTTGTTGAACACAAAAGAAGGTATTTTGAAGAATGTTGGTAACCTGACAGTTGCCGGTACCCATTGACTTCCATTGTATTTTTTTCCTCTAGTATGAAAGTCAATGGCTACCAGCAACTGTTGGTAAAAATGTCTTCTGGGTTCATCAAAAGAACTCAACAGTGTCTTTAAATGAACTGATAAATGACGCCCCCTCGTGGCTCTCTAAAGCATTACAGCACTGTGTTCTGCAGAAAACTACCATGTGCACAGGTGACATCAGTTCTGGTAGTTTGTCTCGTTATGTAACAGTCAAATGTGCTCAAGCTTTAGAAGCTATATGAGCATTCAAGCCATTTTACTAAATGTGGATCATGAAGCACTTTATTCATTATTATCATCCCATGATTTTGACCTGATATGAACTCATGTTATTTTTGTTATTTTATTTACCAGATGCCAGCAATCTGTCCCAAACAGTGCTTTTAAGTGGGCCGGTACGCACCGGTACTCCGTACCACCACTTCCAAATATAGCTCTTAAACGTACCACCACCTCTCCATGGCCCAGAATGTGCTTTTAGCGTTCATTTGTACATCTGATTTAATAGAGGTTTTAATCCTTTGCCTGCGCTGCCGCTTTTCAGTGCACCCTTCACAATGCACGCTTCCTAATTCTTCCTAGTTGGGAGTATGGAGCGTGAATCATTTGAACCAGTTCGGGAGTTCGAAGCGGGTTCGCGAATCATTTGAGTCAGTTTGGAGATCGCGAATCATTTGAATCAGTTCGGGAGTTCGGAGCGGGTTCGTGAATCATTTGAGTCAGTTCGGGAGTTCGGAGCGGGATCGCGAATCATTTGAGTCAGTTTGGGAGTTCGGAGCGTGATTCATTTGAGTCAGTTCGGGAGTTCGGAGCGGGATCGCGAATCATTTGAGTCAGTTTGGATGTTTGAATGCAGTAATGCAGTAATAGCTCTTTCTAAGGGTATTTTTTCAAAATCCTTTTGCATATTTTATTTATGTTTAGTAGTTCTTTCTAGCTCAAGCAAATCCACAAACTAATAAAAGGATTTATTATTAAGGTAGTCTGTTGACTGCTGTATATAAAAGCCCTTCAATATAGTTGTTGTTACTTCAGGGGATGAGGGGAGTCATAAAAAAAAAAAAAAAACAGGAAATAATTTTTTTTTTTTGGCTATAATAGAGTACCGGCACCTCTTTTGGGCCACTTAAAGCACTGGTCCCAAATACATGATCAGTTCTTTATGTTTCAGTTTGCAGAAGTGTAGATTGTAGGGAAGTTACAAAAGTTCCCCAACAGAAGTAAATATTTTTATTTTGACTACTTCGGGGAAATTAAAAATGTAAAAAAAAAAAAAAAAAAAAAAAACAAACTTAGAGCCACAGACTAATAACAAAGCTTTAAATCCTCCAACACAGACAGGCAAGACAAGCTGAGTAAACAGATAAACAATATTTTTCCCTGTGTGCAATATTAGTCCCACAAAGCAAAAGGAGAATTATATTGTATAACTTTTAAAGAACAGTTATGAGAACCTGATTAATGCATGTGATGAATTACTGAGACCTGATATGATGAGAGCCTGAGGACATCACACACACACACACACACACACACACTGCTGAGCTGATGCATGTAAGACTGCAGCAATATGGCATTCAAGCATCATTCACTGATTCCGGTGTAAATACAGTAAATGTTTCTGTACACTGTACGGTTCTCAGTCGTGCTCAAACCATCTGATAACATCCACACACATGCAGTGACACACTCTCGGTGTGTTAGGAAACACATGGACAGTGTCAGTGTTAAGAGGAAGAGCTGTAATCTCTGTAACGAGGGAAAAGCTCCACAGAACGAGACGCACTTTACAAAGAAACACTGGATGCTGTCTTAAACTATAATAGATGGCTGTCTCAGTGATTCCCTCCTGATCTGGGTTCTGTTCCTCTGGTGAGTATTATCATGCAGACAGAGCAGTATTAGTGTCTCTGCAGATGAAAGCTTCATGTATTTAACAGGACAGGCTAAACACACACTCATTGTGCCACTGGGAATTATTCACACTCATGTTTTTATAGTTAATGTTGCGATTTTTGTTATTGTGAATCCCAGTGATGTCTTCACCAGTGTTGGAAAAGTTACTTTAAAACTTTTTTTTTTCTTTAAACAACCTAATGGTTGTTTAAAGAGTCTTTGACTGAAAGGTGTTTGTCTGGTAAGAACTCACCACTAGAGGGAAACAGAGGACTAATGATCACACCGATCACTGCTAGAGGCCTGTGTCTTTCACTAAATACTGGCTTTTCACCAATAATCTCAAGCCTGATTCCTTTATGAACAGCTTAATGTACATCAACTGCAACAGCTCCTTTACTTTATACATGTTTGTTTCACATGTGGTAAATTAAACGTGTTAAAAGTGTCATAAATCACGTGTGTTTTTAAGCTTATTATTTCTTCTCAAGTAAACATATTTTTTATTTTAAAGAGAATACAAAAACGATCCTCTTACTTAGTATTTTTGTCTTGTTTTCTAGCATAAATATCTAAAACTCAAAAATCAAGATTAATTTATTGTATAAGGAAAATTGAGATAATATGTCTAGTTTTCTGTAAAAAAAATACATAGTTTTTCCTTAAAACAAGCAAAAACTCTTGTTTAGCCTTTTGAATTAAGTTTTTTTCTTTCCCCATTGCTAGATATTTTTGCTTATTTTAAACAAAATTCACAACACTTTTATAATCTTCTTAGAAAACAAGATTCAAATCTTAAATCATTTTTCTTGTAGAGTAAAATCATCTCAATTCAAGAATGTTTCAATATTTATACTAGAAACACTAAAACACAAGACTAAATATACTTTTTTTTAGAAGGCAGACAGAAAGAGGAAGATACACACGTCTGAATAAATGGAGGAAGAAAAGAGCAGAAGAGGACGAGAAGAGAGAGAGAGAGAGAGATTTCACTCCATTCAAACAAACTGACAGACTTCTGTATTTAGAGAAGCTGTGAGTGTGATAGCAGAGCAATAAAGACATGAGAGACACAGAACCACACACACACACACACACACACACTCACACACACACACACACACACACACAGTATTACTCTAAAAATGTAATGTTACTCTTAAAAGTAATTAACATAATCAAATAAGATCCTACAAGACAAAGTGAATTTCCATTTAAAAACCACAATGTCCAATATGATACAAATCAATAAAAGATCCTACATGAAAAATTTTAATCCCATTAAAATCAATCAGAATGTCCAATAGGGTTCTAAAAATCCAGTAAGATCCAAAAGGATAAACTGAAATTCCAATAGGATTTTTTGACAAGGGTTGAATCAGTTTGAGGGTTCGGAGCGGGTTCGCGAATCATTTGAGTCAGTTTGGGACTTCAGAGCGAGATCTCGAATCAATTGATTCAGATCGGGAGTTCAGAGCGAGATCTCGAATCAATTGATTCAGATCGGGAGTTCAGAGCGGGATCGCGAATCATTTGCATCAGATCGGGAGTTCAGAGCGGGATCGCGAATCATTTGAGTCAGTTCGAGAGTTCAGAGCGGGATCGCGAATCATTTGAGTCAGTTCGAGAGTTCAGAGCGGGATCGCGAATCATTTGAGTCAGTTCGAGAGTTCAGAGCAAGATCGCGAATCATTTGAGTCAGTTCGGTAGTTCAAAGAGGGTTCGCGAATCATTTGAATCAGTTTGTCCAGTGTTGGACAGTAACGGGTTATTAATAACGTGTTACTGTAACGCAGTTATTTTTTACAGTAACTAATACTGTAAAGCATTACTTTTTAAATAAATTAACTCCATTACCATATGGTGCATTGTCCATTATTTTTTTTAAATTAATTAATTTTTACTGAAATGCAGCCTAACCTGTTTGCAGCAGTGACGCACTGTAGGATTGGTGGATGGCAACCACTGTAAACACGAAGACGCACTGTGGGCGTGTTTACGTTTATTCAAGTGTGTGCGGCAGTCATGGCGAGAGCAACACGAGTTTCTCAAAGTGGAAATATGCGCATTATTTCACTTTAGTTGAGCATAAAGACAAAAACCTTTTAGTCAAATGTAAGCTATGTCTTTCTGGTCAGAATGTCCTATCCTAGCCCATGAATTTCTAATCCGTGCGCTCAGATTTTGTGAACTGTACCCTCGGTTTTCTAATCTGTACCCACGAATTCATAATCTGAAAAGTGTCTTAAGTGATTCTCTGTATGTTTTTCTCTTACAGGTGAAACATTGTTGAAAACACGCACCTGTCTCTACTGTGGAGTCACCGGCTTTCAGTCAGCTCCTTAGCATGATAGCATAGATTTCATTTTTAAACAGCATTTATATATATATTAGTGGTGGGCCGTAATCGGACGTAACATACACTTTGCTGTAGACCCATTCCACATAATAATATTAATTAAAACTGTATGTTACGTGCTGCGTTAACGCAAGACTCTTATCGGGCGATAAAAAAATATCACCGTTAATCTATTCTCAAAGTTGGGTTGGGAGCTGGGTCTATACTAAGCAAGCTATGATGACTTTCACCTTGATATTTTATATAACCGACTGATTGAGGTCAGCCTAAAAAGATGCTCAGGACAGTTGACGGGCCACTGCTGTGCATCGTCACGAAAGCTTATCTTTACGCCTTACCGCTTGTCGATTTCTGTGAAGTTCTCCTGGAAGTCCCTCCTGCACCTGAACGAACAAATACAAATCACAGTTTGAACAAACAAAAAGATGTGAAAGAGCCCAATTCAGTTCTCGCGGTGTTCTGGTGCTCAGGGCTCACGCAGAGAAAGGCGTCTCAAAACACTAGAACATCGAATTTGCATATTTTTGCTCTTGTGCCAACAAATACATACGAAATATGTCAAAATATCCACCTTGGAAATTATGCTTGAAAAACTGTCAGTTTTTTTTAAGTGAAAGTAAAGAGTTGAGGAAAAATGGGATGTGTATTATATTGGATGCGTTCATCGTCTCTTAAAGTGACAGCGCCTAATTTAGCGACTGGCTGCTGTAATGTTAATCCTAGAAAATGAAAATGAAAATCACTCACTGCTCTTGACTGCATTTCTTTGTAGTTTTAACAGTCAAACCAAAAATTATTCAGACACCAGATATCATTTTTGATATATATAGCAAAACTGTAATAATGTGAGAAATGTTGAAGGTGTCTGAATAAATAGGTTTGATTGTATATTTCATTTTTACATTGAAGACTATCCAGTGCTATTTTACATTTAATTATTTGGTTTCTGAACCTTGACACCTACAAACTTGAAAAAAACGTAAACATTGTGTAAATAGCACAAATAAATACTGGTACAACCTTCACTGGGTCCCTGCTGACCCCAGCTACGGCTCTGCTCACGCCTGTTTCACACATACTCCGTCTGCAGTACGTATGCAGTCCGTGTGCGTTACGTGTGTGGTGCAGCACGGACTCGATGTGCTTTCACACAGGACGCGTTTGCAGTTTGCTACTCGGTACATAAACAATCACTGCACTGCTGCCGACGCAACGCTCCTGGAACGCAACCAGAATCCGTTAACATGGATGCGTAAAAAATATGCAATGCATACGCACTGCAGACGGAGTATGTGTGAAACAGGCGAACAGTTGTTTACACCTTGTGTAATGTGGGATTAGTTTACAGCTTTTTCAAGCAGTTTGTGATGCATTTTGGAAACAGGAGATGTATATTTCTAATGCACCACCTAGCTTGATAGACCCCTTCTCAAAGACTTACTGTTTGAAAATTTTATTTGAGTAACACACGTATTCTGAATGCCTTCGGCAGAATTCGAATGAGCCATTTTAATCTAGATTAATTTCAAGATCACAGTGAGATTAATCTATATTTAAAAAAAATGATCCATGCCCACCACTAATATATATATATATATATATATAAGGGCTGTAGCTATCAAATATTTTAGTAATTGAGTATTCTACCAAAAATTCCATCGATTAATCGAGTAAAATAAGAAAATAAGACTCCTGGGTCTCTTAATATATATATATATATATATATATATATATATATATATATATATATATATATGTATGTATGTTTCTCGAAATTGATTCTGAATAATTCAGATTGCTTTCATTTATTTATTTCAAAAAGTTCTGTGTTATGTTGTCCATTGTTGATAGTTTTCATACTTAAGCTGTGAAAGGAACATTTTTAAGGGCTCAACACAACAGCTTTTATGATGCAGAAGCCACTTTAGTTTTTGATTCTGAATATATTATTCAGGTGTTTTCTTATTTATTTCAGAAATCCTTGTTATTAAGTGACTAGTAACTGTAACTAGTTACTATTTCTCAGTAACTAGCACAACACTGGTGTTGTCATAACGTTCACCTTGGAGATCGAAAATGTTACTTTTTTTGAGACCCCAGGAGCCCAAATTCAGACCCAGAACAATAAAACCCACAGAAGAGGTGGGAGTTCAAAGGAGGAATCTTTATATTACCAAACTGCAGGGAGAGGAAGAGTAGATATAAGTCATGATCTGCAAGATTAACCACAATCTGATGTGATCCGACCACCTCAGAGAAAACCAGTGTTGAGCTGCTGCAAGAGCTTTTGAAGCACAGCAGCTGTGGTCAAAGAGTTTGGGAGTTCAGAGCGGGTTCGCGAATCATTTGAGTCAGTTTGTCCAGTGTTGGGCAGTAACGGGTTATTAGTAACACACACACTCACACACACACACACACCCGTAAAGCTGGGTCCGTAAAGCTGGGTGTGACACAGGAAGTGATGTCACATGTGAAAGCTCACAGCGCAACAGGTCTGAAGTGTATTTATCACACACACATCCAGACAGAGCCAGCGAGAGCAGAAATATTCCATCAACAGAGGATTATTAAAATACTGCACTCTAATCACATCTATGAAAATGAAAGCAAATTTAAACACAAGGACAGATAATGCAAATTATGCTGGTCAGAGCTGTGTTTGTATATTCCAGCAGGTTAAAGGGATAGTTCATCCAAAAATGAACTGTTTGACTCTCTCGTTGTTACAAACCTGTATGAATTACATTGTTGGGAACCAAACAGCTGATGGTAGCCATTGACTTCAAACTGTGGGAGTCTATGGCTGCCGTCAAATGCTTGGTGACCTAAATTCTTCAAAATATCTTCTTTTGCTTTCAACGGAAGAAAGAAACTCACTCAGAGGAACAACACAAGGAAGAGTAAATTAATTATATTTACACAATATACATTTCTACATTAAGTCATAAAGTCTCTTGGAGCCAATAAATGTCAAGGAACAGAAATATTCTCAGACTTTTTGTTTCTAAATGTTTAAAAGTTCAGTTTTTCTTTATTATGTGAATTGTGAAGGGAACATTTCATATTTTGCAAACGTTATGGGAATGTTACTTTTTAATGTTCTCTAAACATTCTTAAACAAAACTTAACAGTTTGAGAAATGTTCTTCATATACAAATCCAAGAATTGCACACTAAATGCAAAACGCCCCACATCTCTTTCAAAATGAAGCACTGCATTCAAAATATCACATTTGACCCCAAAACATTTTAGGGTAAATTATTCTGAAACTGAGATGTAAACATCATCTGAAGCTGAAGCTAAAGCTAAAGTGTTTCTACCATATATTTACAGTAAATTTCTCCCAGTTGTTTTCGTGTGAATGTTTGTTGCGGTGTGTGGTGCGCACACACTGTAGTGCTTCACATGTAGAGTCCTGCAGCGGGGTACAGCATGAAGGGGGCGATGCTGTGCTGCGAGGGGCTCTCCAGCATGTGTTTACGGTAATAACGGCGCAGGGCCGGGCTGCTCGGGTGCTGCTGTCTGACGTGGAGGAAGTACTCGTCCGGTCGGTTGGAGGTGAAGCCACAGTCCTCACACACGAAGATCTTGGAGCGCCGCTGGCGGTAAGCGTACTGCTGTCGTACGCCGTGGATCTTCCTCAGGTGAGACTCCAGAGAGCAGCGCTGCGTGAAGGCCTTCTCACACAGATCACAGCGGTACGGACGGATACCTGCACACACACACACACACACACACATACACACAGAGAGAGAGAGAGAGACTCGAGCGGATCAGAACCTGCTTACCGTTTACAGTGTTTCCTCACGGGTCAAAATGACCCGAAGGCCTAAATTACATTTTTTTTTGGTCCAGAAAGCTTATATTGATACATTTTAAATTATTTTTTCTTTATATTTATTTATTTTTTTAAAGAAAAAAAAGTTGCCAGCCATCACCAGCGTTTTTGCTGATTTTCACTAAAATCTCATGGCCTCCAGAATATATTGTTGTATGAATCTCTGAACTCGCAAAACATCAAAGTAAAGACCCTCTACTTTAAAAATAAATAAATGAAAAATCAGTTGTACTCCAGCTTCAAGCTTAGTTTTTATTAACATTATAGGTAGGTCTCTTTAAAAAAAGATGAGAAGATCACATTTGTGTAAAACTCTACATCAGGATCATATTCAGGAGATGTGTAACAGCGCCCCCTAGTGTATAACAGCGAGAACACGGAAACTTCTGTGTTTGGCAGGGAAAGAGTTAATCATGCATGTTATAATGTGCATCTACAGTGTGTGTGTGGGAGGCGGTGGGGGGGACGTTATGTAAGTGTTTTTTGCCTTGGTATTATTCTGTAGTCTCAGCCCTTTATTTGGATAATTTTTTGGTATTGTGTCCATTTTTTTAAATCGAATAAAAAATGTTTTTTTTTTTTCAACATTACATAAATTTCTATGGTGGGTCAAACTGATTCACCCATTTTTTGTTTTTGATCAATGTTCAAGTGTGACAAAATTCAATCCATTCAAAAATCCCAGAGGGAGGGATTTGTAAAAAAAAATTTAAAAAAATTAATTACAGACACATTAATCTTTGAATCCACTCATTTGTGTGTGTGTGTTACAAATTTAAGTGTAACAAAAGTCACAAAGTCTTGTACGCCTCAGATGAACACTTCATTCTGTTTACAATTTTTAATAAAAAATAAAAAACGCAGGTCAAAGGGCATTTTCCTCAAGGGAAGGATGACAGTTAAAGGCGCAGTACTGATTTTTTCAGTTCAGTGAGATACTTTATATTTTCCAGTTTCATTTTGACTTCAAATAAAATTTTAGTCATTTTGTTTTGTGGTTTTGTCAGTTTATGTATATGTATATATAGTTTATATTAATTTAATTTAATTTGAGTTTCATTTATTTTAGGACATCAAGTTAAACTGAATGGAAATGAGAAATGTTTCCTTGTGAACTAGCTGAAATACGTTATTTTTTTAAATTGCTTACAAACAAAACTTTGTCTCTTTGTCTCAAAACTTCACACACAAATCCAAGAATTGCACACAGAATGCAAACGCCTCTCATCTCTTGAAGCACTGCATTCAAAATATCTCAAAAGCAAACATTTGCAAACACCTTCAGCATATGATTAACTCCTGCTAGATTTGTGTGTGTTACACAGACAATCATGAGCTCAAGTCACAGGCTGATGATTCGTGTCTGGTTTTGTAGATCTGGTGTGTGCTCCTGCTGTTTGAGTGTCAGCTTTCAGAAACAGTGTGACAAGGAGAGATTGTGTGTGTGTGTGTGTGTGTGTGTGTGTGTGTGAGCAGAGGATGAGAGTGTCTCGGTGTGAGTCTCACCGGTGTGTGTTCTCATGTGTCTCTTCAGGTCGAAGGTGTCGTTGAAGCCCTTCCCGCAGAACCTGCAGGGGTGTCTCTTGATCATACTGTGGCACTTGAGGTGACGCGTCAGCATGCGCTGCAGAGGAAACACTTTATGACACACGGAGCACAGGAACTCTGACGAGCCGCTGGATTCACGCACCTGGAAGCAGAGCGAGACACAGATGAGCTTCCTGGAGATCCAGGACCAGACCCTGAGGATCTGCAGGAGCTTCACCTTGTTGAGCGGAGCCGAGGCCAGCGCAGGAGGAGCGAGAGAACTGTGTGACGGCTGCACTCTCTCCATCCCATAATCCAGAGCAGGTGTGTGTGTGTGTGTGTGGACGGCCTGAGAGCGACACTGCTCCGACACTGACTCCAGAGCAGCGCTGGGAGCCGGAACACACACTGAAACACACACCAACACACTTACACACGTCACTCAATACATATACTGTTTGGTTGTTTATTTATTTGTTATGCACTATTATATATATATATATATATATATATATTCTATTTTCATAAATAATAATTTATTTTTTAAAATAAAATAATGAAAAAATAACAACCATATACAAAGTAAAGCAAGTATAGTACAAACAAATAATAATAATAATATATTTTTATTTTATAATAAACCAGTATAGTATATTTTTACTTGTTTTATAATAATAAATAATAACATCATTTTTTTCATTAATTATATTTAAAAAAATATAATAATAAAAATTAAATAATAAAAAATAACAACCCTATACAAAATCAAACCTCCAGAACCCCTAAATAAACCAGTATAGTATTTTATTTTATTTTATAAGAAATAATAATGTAAATAATAATTATTATGTTTATTTTTATAATATAACAACCATATACAAAAATAAACCATTATAATTAAAGATGATATTTATGCTGGTTTTTGTTTCTATCATATATTTCAATCAGATAAAAAAAACTCTCTCTGTTTATAATGTTTCTTTACTTCTAAAATGTTTAAATGAATAATTCTTGATGGAAAGTGTTAACTCGTTGAAATAAAGCACTAATTTCTGTTAGGGTGATTCATATGTGAATATATTTACATAAATACAGCATTTTTCAAACACTTCCACTTCATGTCTAATAATGGACTTTGTGTCTTTGTTCATTTGCCTTCATGTCATTCAAACGCTTTGACTTTCTTTCTTCTGTGAAACACAAATGAAGACATCTTGAAGAATTGAGTTGAAAACACAAATTTCTTGATTTTAATTGATTCGCATTTTGATTCTCAAATTACAGAAATAAACAGAACAGAACTTACTGAAACAAATCATGTTTTTGATCATATCAATAATTACGTCACATTTATATAATGTCTATAAACTCCAGAGAGGAGCATTATTAATGAGTTTAATAAATGCACTACATTCATGATATTTCACTGAACCTGTTCTTTTAAAATTACGAGGTTACTCTTTATTTTAAGGTGTCTTTGTTTACTTCCATGTAATTATAATAGTAAGTATGTAACAAGGTATAAAGTGTTACCAAATAGAATACTTTAATTACAAAATGCTATTAAAACGCTCTTACAATCATAACACAGCATACATGTTTGTTAACAGAGTACGGGTTTAGAGATCTTCAGGTCCGAATGAATCAGAGTGAGTCGAATCTCAAGCTTGTGAATCTCAGTGAAGGAGTGCGCTCAGGTTTGGAGGGTGTTCTGATGGTTTGGTTACCTGTGTTTGGGCTGAAGCAGGGCTCCGGCTCCTTCCACTGCCATCCGGCGCACACCGACTGCTTTCTCTTGACCAGGAACGAGCGAGGCATCTCCAGACTGCTTCACGGCTCGCTGTCTAGAGACTCAATCTGAGAGCGGATGATTTCCATATCTCTGGAGAGAGGAGGACACACCTGTGCTTTAACTGCTGCTCCGCTGGTTTGCATGCCAGGTAGAGAGAATCTGGGCTCCTCATTTAACTGGACCTGCCATGCAAATGGTCCTCCGGCGCGCGGGGCTGAAGGGCACAGCAAGCTCAGCACTGCTAGGAAAATGTTGCTTTTATTTCACGTTCCAGTTGATTGTCTGTCAGGTTTATGTCACCTAACCTGGGACAAAGGCAATTCAAATGTGCTGCTTTACTGTTGACTATCTGTTAACCTCCCGGTCCAAGGGCTTGAATGGCTTTCTCCAGTCCTGACAGGTGTGCTTTTCTTCTGCACACCTCAAAAGATTCGCCATCAGTTACCTGTCCGTCTAACCACATCACCGAGGGAGAACAACAGTGCAGATCAGCTGCTGGATAGAGACGTGATCATTTCATCTACTCTAAGCTGATGAGCCGAAACTGAATGAATAAGAATGATGTAGACATTGAAAAACTTACTGAAATGAGTTTATGTTGATGCAATAAAATTGCACTGACATAAAAAAAAAATGATATTAAAAATAAATAAATAACCCTAAATGAATTAAGAAAATAAGTAACGTTAAAATAAAAACGGACAATTTTAAAATAGCTAATACTAAAATCTGTGATCTCAATGATATATAAATAAAAAAAACTATTGAACTAAAACAGTTTAAATATTGTATTGAAACTATTTACCAAGGCAACATCTCTTATTTTCATCTAGTGTACATTTATGCACTTAAATAACTTACATTAAAACTGATATAGAAATGAAAGCTGTAACTGAACTGGAAAATGAACGTAAAGCTGAAATAAAAAATTCTGTTAAAAATAACGAGGATGAAAAAAAAAAGTGCACAACAAATAAACAAACGTTAAAATAAAACCGAAAATTGTATGCATTAAAAATGTATTGAAATGAATGTTAACTCTGAAATCAAAATACAATTCTAAAACAGTTTAAACATTATATTTAAGTTACCAAGACAACATCTCTTATTTTAATCTAGTTTAAATGGATCTGAAATAAAAACAGAAATAAAAATAAATATAACTATTTGGCTAACTAGAAATATGTTTGGATATTGAAACAAATAATAACAATGAATAAATAAACTGAAATAAAAACAAAAGTAGCTGAAATGGGTTCAGGGTGAAATGGGGGGGGGGGGGGAATAAAAAATTGACATTTAAAAAATTATAACATTTTAATATTAAAAATAATCAAAATGACAAAACACAACAAAACTGATATTTAATATTAAAATCCAACACAGAAAATCTTAAAAATAAAGCAGAGATGCTAAAATAACGGATGAAGATAGAGCATGCATGTGTCATTCTGAATGTGTTAATGCAGAAGGCTGATGTGTTCTGTGTCAGTGCTGAAGGACACACAGTACACTAGATATATTACCGTCATCCACTGTAACTGTATGCAAATGTGTCGCGAGGGAGCATGCGCCAGCTTTCTGTGAGCCGAACCGTACACAGCCGACAGGAGACACACGTCAAACAGTCCACGCCGCACCACACACTCATTTGCATGTTTCTGTGAGCTCTGGCCTGCTCAGACATGAAGAAGGACACCGTGTTTGACTGGGAAATGTCTCTGTTCGTCATGTGAGCCACACCCGCGGACACAGAGTCTCTTCTGATGTTTCAGGGCTTCACCAAGCCTCGAGAGTTTTGGAGGAATTTATGGTGGATTTGTACAAACTGGACTACTTTGAAATTATATTTTTCCATTAACTCCTATTGCTTCACAATCAGGCACCATTTGGACAGCGTTAGGGTTAAAATGCTCTTTTGTTGGTTGTTATTGCTTCCATTGTCCTCATTTGTAAGTCACTTTGGATAAAAGCAGATCTGCTTAATGCAAAATGAATCAAAAACCAGGCCTACTTCTTAATAAAACACGTGATAAGTATATATTTATTCATAATATGAGGTTTGCTGCGATGCTGAAACTCATTTTCATGCTTAAAGGGGTAGTAAAAGCCTGTCACTGTTTACTCATCCTCTTATTGTCCCAAACCTGTATGAAAAGATCATTTGAAGAACACTGGGAACCAAACAGCTGATGGTAGCCATTGATTTCCATGTATGGAAAGGAGGTCAATGGCTACCGTCAACTGTTTGGCTACGCACATTATTCAAAATATCTTCTCAAGAAACAAACTCATGCAGGTTTGCAATCATTTGAGAGTGAGTACATGACGACGGGGGTCTTATATTTGGGTGAGCTGTCCCTTTAAGAACACTTTTGTAAAAGCAAAGTCACACTGATAAAAATAAAACAGAACAATAGCGATTAAAGAGAGACATCTTTACATGCATTCCATTGTTTTTATTTATTTATAACATCTGGCTGAGTACAGTTCAGTCTGTTGGCAGATCAGTGCTGTGACGTCAGCCTATGCAAATCAGGCTAGCCGGAGGACACGCCCACACCTGTTCCCTCGAGTCCTCTATCTGTTCTTAATCACTGCTGCTTTGTCTATATACACAAATGTTTTATGTATGTGTATAAATCAGTTCACAATCTATAGTTCATCCGCACTTTATTTTTTATTGCTTTGTGTTTGGATTGCGTGTAGATGATGTGTTTTCTGTGGATCTCTTGTGCAAATGACTAACAAATAACTTGACTTCAGCAATGTTTTTGTTTTTAGGCATGATAAAGAAAATGGAAACAATTGCATTTAATTCATTTTTATTTCAAGTGAAATAAATGTAATATTCACATAAAGGTCTAGAATTGAAAAAGAAAGCTATTTTCTATGAATGTGTGAGACTTCCGGTTCATTAGGTGCTATTGGTAAATGACTAAAAAAACAAAAACAAAGTAGTAAACGGGAAACTATTTACACTACAAACCAGCGTGTTTTTGGTTATACATTATAATAATATTATATAAAAATACCAGTTTGCACTATCGAGCAGCCTAATGGCTGTTTTTGTATTGCAATAATAATAATAAGAATAAGAAGCTAATGACACCGGAAGTCTTGCAAATTAAAAAAACGTACGCGATTACGCGCGTTAAAAATAGAGCAGATACTATGAATGGAGAGAGTTTGCATTTGTTTAAACTGTATGTATATTTACGTGTTTTGCAATAGTTATGTTGGATATAAACAAGTGTTTTTCAAGTTTAGCTTTATCTGTTCACTATTGAATTGTTTCCTTGATTGTTGATGAACAGGACGTTCATCTAACATTTCTAAATGTTTCAGACCTTTCAAAAAACGTTAAAAAGTAACATTCCCATCATCTTCGGGAAATTATAAAATGGAATGTTAATTCACATAAGAAAGGAAGGGTTTTAATTACTCATGTTTTTGTCAGCTGGGTCGCATTATAATTGATCCGTTGATCTGGTCAGTAACTAGAGACATTTACAGCAAACCTCCAGAAGAGTTCAGCAGAGCTCGAGTATAGAAGAGAGAGAGAGAGAGAGAGACTGCGAGAGAGAGAGAGAGAGAGAGAGAGAGAGAGAGAGAGAGAGAGAGAGACAAGTTCAGACCTCTCCGAAAACACGTGGAGATAGAACTGTTGCTTCATTCCAAATAAACAGATTATGATCCACAAATAAATGTAGCAAAAATGAAACATATTGACAAATACACGGAATGAGATCCACAAATAAATCGAACAAAGTTGTGGCTGTGACATAATTATATATTTGTGAATATGATTTTTATTAGCAGATCTCATTTGAGTTATTTTTCAGTTTATGAAACTGTGGATCTCAGTGTTTATTTATTTATTCTTTGTTATTATAATTGCATGTATTTTTGCATGCATGCATATTTAGCTATTCGCAATTAAGCAACGATTAGATATTAGAAGTTCTCAATGAACAACAGTTCTCTCAGTAACAGCAGCTAATAAAACCTGCTTTCAGAGATCAGACTTGTAATGATGTTCCCGAAACGTTAGCATATGAACTTTAATTATACGTCGTTCATGGAACGTTTCTGAAATATTTAGTTTGACGCTCCGTCACGTTCACATATGTTAGCAGAAATAAGTGTGTGTGTGTGTGTGTGTGTGTGTGTGTCGAGAGCAGGGCTGATCTCTCTCGTGTCATTCGTGGGTTCTCCTCTCAGATGATTCGTTCTTGTTCACGCAGTGTGTGTTTGATCGAGTTTCCCTCTTCTCTTCTAAACCAGGAAATGTTTGATGTCGAGCGGATGTTGAGTGTCTCAGTCTGTGTCTTCATCAGCAGCACGGGTGAGATCGAGCTCCATCAGTAATGGGGTGAGTCCAAAACTCCGTCTCATACACTTTAATCTCCAGACTCTTACACCTGATGACTGAAAGATCAGCTGTCGATGTAGTGTTTCTGAACAGAAGAAACTTCAGCTCATTTGTAGCAGTTTGGAGCTCACATCAGCGATCGCTGTCAGATCTTCCTCGCAGATGTTTCACTGTAACTCAAGAGACTGAGGATCTTTAGTTTGAGCTCAGATCAGAAGATCCTTCAGTTCTTCATCATCACAGTACAGAGCAGTTCAGGGACGAGAATCTGACTTAGAAAACTGATGGAACAGGCATAGAGATGTATTTAAGTGATGATCTCATGCGGATTCTCTCTAGAATTCACCAAACTGTGAGAGAGTTCCTCTTAATGATAATGAAACATTATTTCTGACTCAGTTTGGCTTTCATCTGCTTCCTGCTTCATTCTCCATCATTGAGGAAGTGAAGCAGCAAACTCACACTCGACTGAACTAGTTAGCTCTGTTCTTCCTGCTAGTTTACCATCTGATTGTGTGAAAGATGACTCTGAACACACACACACACACACACACATAATTATAATCTCTATTTTAAGTCTCTTTTATTTCTATAATGCTCTATACAGTACAGTTTGTGTCAAAGCAGCTTCACGGTGATAAACAGGAAAACAACAGTCAGTGTTGCCAAATTCATCAATTATGAAACATTCAACTTTTAACTGTTATATATAAATGTTCAGACAAAATGTTTATGGAACGGTCTTCCCTTATTAATATTTGTTCTTATGATATTTGCACTTGAAGAACATTCTAAGAAATGCTTTTTTGTAACCTAAAAATAACGACAATTTTACTGTTCTTATAATATGAAGAATTTTAGGAGGTGCTGTCAAACGATTAATCATACGAAATTAAAGTTTTAGTTTACGTAATAGATGTGTGTGTACTGTGAATATATAAATACACACACATAAAAAATATTTACATGCATATATTTATATTCATAAAATGTATATTACATATATCTGAAATATTGTACGTGTGTTATTATACATGCATAATAAATATAAACAGCACACACATATTATATAACACATAATGTTATTAATGGTGATTAATCAGTTGACCAGCACTAATTTGGGGTGAAAATAATGCATGTTGTGAGGAATGTCTAATCAGTGCAAGAAAACTAGACACGTTTAGTTTTACAACCTTCATTTTACTGTCTTCATTCAAGTCAATTCAGTTCATGTTTTATTCTCATCTGATAGTTTCAGTGCCATCAAATCAGTAATTATACCGAACATTAATATAAAAAGTCTTTTAAAGCCAGCTAAGCAAGCCGAAGGCAATCGCGTCAGAGAAGAAGAAGTCTGTAGCGTGTTTTTTTGGTCACTGTACCGTGGTAACACCAAAGGAAGGAAGTGTGTTAGATTACTTGAGTCTGGTGATGTTAAAGTGCCCTGATATTACCATCTGATCTGATCTGATCACACACACCTGGACCATACACATATTCTGAGGATGAAAATGTGAAGTGAGTTGATGTTGATGAGTTAGATGCAAATAAAAATGCAGGAAGTTTTCTTTTAGGGTTAGAGGTATTAATAACTAGCTATATATATATACTGTATATAAAAGAATAGAAGTGCACATCCTCATCTGTGTTTGAGTGTATGTGTTCAGTCAGGGTTTGTTCATCAGTTTTACAGTCAGTCATCAGACGCTTCCCTTTCACCTTTTCACGATCTCAGACAGAAATACACTGCTGATCTCTGATCTCCTTCATATGTTTGCATAAACTCTAATGAATAATCCGAGGCAGGGTTTAGGATTCATGAATCCAAGAGAAAGTCTGGAGCTAAAAGAGAACCTGCTCATTACTTTCACTCCAGTGTTGAGAGAAAACCTCCTGCGGTCAGCATCCTCACTTCTGATGTTATTTGAACGTTTTGAGAATGTTTTTTTTTTTTGTAACCTTTTAAAACATCGTGACAAGAAGACTGGATGCTTTTAAAACGTTGAGGAAACATTCGCTTTGATCAAGTTGTGGGAACGGTCAACTATAACTAATCACTTAAATTTGAGATTTATGCATCATATTTGTCTGAGATACAACTATTTGAAAATCTGGAATCTGAGGGAGCAATAACAACGAAATATTGAGAAAATCATCTTTAAAGTTGTTCAGATGAAGTTCTTAGCAATGCATATTACTAATCAAACATTAAGTTTTGATATATTTACAATAGGAGATTTACTAAATATCTTCATGAACATGATCTTTACTTAATATCCTGATGATTTTTGGCATAAAAGAGAAATGTATAATTGTAACTGTGAGAGAAGCGTGTCAGAGCGTTTCCTGTGATCTGGCTGTGATCTGGTGAGGGATGTGTGATGGTGACGCTCCTGGTTCAGTGTCTGATGGTCTTTCTGTCTTCTCACCTCAGATCAGAGCATCAGGTCAAAGCATGACTCAGTCCTCCATTCAGATGCACTTCTGCTCTTCTGCTTCCTCTTGCTGTCTCTTATTGCTCTCACTTCCACTTCTCAACACATTTAAAGCCTGCGTTCAGAACTTCATAATGTACAGTGACCCCAACAACAAACGAGTCTCGGTGTGTGTGAATCTTTGGTGACTCTGGGTCAGATGCTGGAGTGATTGTGGTGTTTGATTTGTTTGTAATGATCGGAGATGAAGCTGTTGTACTTGAGCGGAAGTCAAGTATTGTGTCACGTTGTTTAACTGAGAGTGTTGCACAGGAGGACAGACAATGTTTCCCACATCCTCTCTCACACACACACACACACACACACACACACACACACACACACACACACTCTTCTGCACAATATCAGTGTGTCGCAGCGCATGCGTGTGCTCAAAGCGTGTGTGATCAGTTTCTATATGTGTGAACATGCTGCTATTTCATGACAATCAGCTTCACACCTCAGATGCTGAAAGATTAAACTGTACAGTTGTTCTCATAAAAGCAAAAGTTTTTTTTTTAATCTCATTCGACATGTCAAATGACATTTTTTGTGCCTTTCATCAGTACTTTTGTCATTTTCCAAAGCATTCTTCATTGCATTCATTCATTATTTTATTTATTTATATTTGTTTAGTTAACAGGGAAATGGTATATTTAAAAAGATTCTGTAACAAAACATGTTATTATGGCATGTGGTTCACTTACAAACATGTAAGCAAGCAGTTAGAAAGCTTGTTATCCTTTTAAGATCATACATGTCCTCTCAATATAATTAAAACCCAAATGAACAGAGCGCTCACTGCTTGGTACAGCATCCGCAGTGACGGAGCAATCTGTGGAGAGTGTTTGAGGAGAAAGATGTAAGAAAACAGTAACAACAAAAGCAATCATCAAACAGTGAAAAATCTAACCTTTTGAATGATTCATGTCCCAGTGCATGATGGGAAAAACAGGATCATAACTTAGATATTTTCTTGTTTGCAATCCTTGCAAATATAACAATTTCAATGACTTGATACAAACTTTAATTTACTTTATTTCTTTAAATTCTTGCCTGAACTAAATTATTTAATGTTGAAATTACATCTAATTTTATGTAGTGTTTACTTCACTTGTTTCTGATTCCAAAAATAGCAGCTGTTTTGCTCTGTCACGTCACACTTTCTTTCTTTCTTTCTTTTTTTTTTTTTTTTTTTTTACGAAACATGACACATTTCATTTGTGTGGTGAAGAAGCCCCTTAATCAGCATGATTCCTGTCTGAATCTGAGCCAGATTACAACTATTTGCTCATATTTTCACGTGTATGATATTATTTGATGCTTTATCCTGATGTCATTGTCAGAATTACAGCTGGTGCAAAATATGAACCCGCTGATTTCAGCCACATCTGTGGGTACTTTTCTGTAGAAGCATATTTTATAAAGTTAAATGATATATTCTGAATATACTATAAATTATTTTTTATCATTTTAAAAAACTTTTGAATTTAACTCATTTTGTTATTTTGATGAGTATATGAAAAATCTTCATTCTTATTTTTACATTTTTCTTACTTATTTCCAAACTCCAAACTTCCATCAAATTAGGTATTATTAGGCCTTTCTTGCAGATCAGCAGAATTTTGTGTAAAATATTTTTTAAAGTGTTTTAGCTATTATAAGACCATTTTTAAGTGTTTAAAATGTTATCAGACAGCTTGAAGTGTTTATAGTCAGCGTTATCCAATAGTTTTTACATGTTTTAAGTGTTTTTTAACATTATCAGACAGTTTTACACAAGTGTTATCAGCCAATTTTAAGTGTTATTTTAAAGTAATTTTAAATGCTATAAGTCTGTTTTTAAGCATAATAAGATTGTTTTAAGTGTTTTTAATTGTTATCAGACAATTTTAAGTTTTAAATGTTATCAGACAGTTTGTGAGTGTTTTAATAAGTGTTATCAGATAGCTTTTTACAAGTGTATATTTAAGTATTATCATACAATTTTAAGTGTTTTTTTTAAAGCTTATCAGAAAGTTTTGAATGTTTTTAAGTGTTTTTAGCCTTATCAGACTGTTTTAAGTGTTATCAGACAATTTAGGTTTTTAAGTGTTTTATGAGTTTTAAGTAGTATCAGACCATTTATAAATGTTTTTAAGTGTAATCGGTTTTTAAGTGTTATTTTAAGTGTTATCAGACATTTATAAGTGTTATCAGACAGTTTTAAGTGTAATTTTAAGTGGTTTGTAAAAGTGTTTTCAGAGTTTTAGGTGTTTTTAAGCATTATCAGACAGTTTTTTAAGTGTTATCAGAGAGTTGTTTACTGTTTTTAAGAAGTATTTTTAGGTGTTTTTAAGTGCTACCAGACATTTTATGTTCTAAATGTTTTAAGCGTTATCAGTCAGTTTTTTTATATTTTTAAAATGTTATCAGACCGTGTTTTGATTGTTATTTTTAAGCATTATTTTAAGACTGTTTTAAAGTGTTTTAAGCTCTATCATACCGTTCTTAAGTGTTTTAAGTGTTATCAGACATCAGTTATCTGATGGTTTTTAAAAGTTAAGTGTTTTTAAGTATTATCTTGCTTTGCTTTTGTTCCCTCGTATTTGTTCTTGTTTTAATCATAAACTCACTTAATTGTATTCAGTTTCTCAGAAAACCAGACTTCTAAGACTTCCAGATCTTTTAAGCCACTGTGTATCTCCAGTAAATGCATCTTAATTAATGAAATCGTAAATATTCTTAAATACTGAGGAAGAGAATCACTGTGTGCCCTCTGTAACTAATGTGATCAGGTTGATTCTGTCGTGTTGTAATGTACGGAGTGAAGTCTCTGTTCAGTGTCTGATCTTCATGTCGTGTTTGCAGTGAACAAAGCATCTGTCAGGCGCGGGCCACCGTCATGTTGTACGATGACGGCAGTAAGCGCTGGTTACCGGCCGGTTCTGGTGCTCAGTCCATCAGCAGGGTTCACATCTTCCAGAACCCCAGTAACAACAGCTTCAGGGTGGTGGGACGCAAACAACAGGCCGATCAGCAGGTGACTCTGACTTATACCATTACAACCTGTGCTAAATGTGTGAGACGAGATTAGATAATGATCAGAAGTTTAGTGTGTGTGTGTGTGTGTGTGTGTGTGTGTAAAGGGTGTTGTCACTGCTGTTAATGTACGTGCTGGGCATCATGGGAAAGTGGCGTGTTATGTGCCGTCCCGGCAGCCACAGATCTCGGTGGTTTATCTCAGAGACGTTTCAGTCTCACAGCTTTTGAATTGTCTTTCGTTTCCTGTAAATCATGTCAGTGTGGCGCTTCACTGTCTTCTGCACAACACCACAAACACAGGACAATCAGTAGATTCAGACTCAGTGTCAGAGAGGAAAACATAATTATGAGAGTCTACATCCCTGCCGATGGTGCCAGAACTGTGAAAAAAAAATCTTAAAGATTTTTAAAATGTACAAAAATGTTTTTCATGAAACAATATGTATTTTTTATTTACTTGTCCTAATGTTTATTTATTTAGTTAGTTACATAGTCATTCATTCATTTCTCTCTCTAATTATTGAAGATTTTAATTAATTAATTAGATTCAATAATTAGAGCGAGAAATGAATGAACACACACACACACATACGGGAACTAGCGGCTCCTGTATGTGTGTGTGTGTGTGTGTGTGTGTGTGTGATGAAGATCTGATCCCGTCTGTCATCCGTGTGTCTCCTCAGGTGGTCATTAACTGTCCTCTGATCCGAGGGATCAAGTATAACCAGGCCACTCCCACGTTCCACCAGTGGCGGGACGCACGGCAGGTCTGGGGTCTGAACTTCGGCAGTAAAGAGGACGCGGCTCAGTTCGCCAGCGGCATGATGCACGCTCTGGACATGCTCAGCGGAGACGCCGGTGAGAGCCCTTTAGGGGGAAAAATGTGTTCTTAGGAGAAATATGTGCTATACAGTAATTCAGTGTGAGTGACATATCAACAAACCTTCAGAATACAGAGAGGAATAAAACTATGGAAGCTAAAGAATCTTTAAAGAATGGAAATGTACATATGCAAATAGACAACATTCAGTAAAATATAATATTAAATGTGTATTTATTAGAATGTTTGTTTTCCTCTAGTGGAAGCAAGCAGGCGACCAGTGCATGAAAACACACTGGTTTGTCTGTAGTGCCTCGCTGTAAAACATGTAAAAACTGCTTTATGTTTAGAGGTTTTGGCTTGTGTTCACAGGTGCACCTCTTCCTCCTCGACCGCCTCAGAACGGCCCGAGCGCTGAGGAGATAGAGCAGAAGAGGAGGTACAACCATCATCTTCATCATCTTCATTATCTTCATCATGACATGAAAATCAGCCTTGATTTACTTCATTCATTCTGCACAAATCAGTTTGCCTTCATTTCAACTTTGTGTTCATCTGTGAATCATGAAATATAAAATGTATCACAGTTTCCACAAAAATATTGTGCAGCACGACTGTGTTCAAGATTGATAATAATCAGAAATGTGTCTCTGTGGGATGTGTGTCTCAGACAGGAGCAGCAGGAGAGAGAGAGACAGGAGAGAGAGAGACAGGAGAGAGAGAGACAGGCGTCTGCTGCTCCGGCTCCGCCTCCTGGCCCTCCTCCCGCTCCTGGCCCCGCCTCTGCACCTCCTCCTCCCCCTGGACCTCCACCCGCTCCAGGACCCCCGCCTCCCCCACCACCACCACCTCCTTCAGGAGGAGGCCCGCCGGCCCCCCCACCCCCACCCTCAGGAGGAGGAGGAGGAGGAGGAGGAGGAGGGTTAGGAGGAGGTGATGGAGGTCTGGCCGGGGCGCTCGCTGGAGCAAAACTACGCAAAGTGGCCAGGGTCAGTCACATGATCATCTGATGATTAATGAGATGTATGTCTGTCTGAGCTTTCCTATGTTTGTAGTGCTTGATTGACAGGTGAGTAGGCGGTCCCTCACAGCTACAGATCTGATCAAGTGAACCAGCTAGCTGTTCAAGCTGTTCAATGAGGCAAAACAAACATTAAAATAAGCTAAAACAACTGAAAATCTAAACAGCTGTTTTTGTCTTTGGATAAGCAGGATTGATACGGCCTTTGAAAACCTGGATATATGTGACCCTGGTCAACAAAACCAGACATATTTTTGAAATTGAAATTTATTTATCATAATTTATATTCCATCAAAGCTGAATCTGAGGGTGCAAAAAAAATCTAAATATTGAAAAAATAAATAAATATCAAATATATCAAATATATATCCCAGTGACTTGCGACTACTTTTGTTCTCCAGGGTCACAAATATGGTAAGAAAATAAAACAAATATTAAATAAAATAAATAAATAAGCTAAAAGTTTAAGTACTAAAATCAATAAATAATTTATTTTAATTAAAACTAACTAAAATATTGTCATTATTAACTAACATTATAAAAAATATTGTTAACTGAAATAAAACAACATTTTTGATTCAAAAATAAATAAATTATAAATTATTTTAAAAATTAAAGCAATTTGTTTCCACAATCGGCCATGGATAATTGGCTATCGGTTACAGTATCGGTAGATATTATTTCAAATATTCAGTTGTCAGTTTTGGCAAATATCATCCTTGAAAATCGGCTATCGGTAACGTTATCGGTAGATATTATTTAGAAAATTCTGCTGTCTCTATCAGCAGATATCATTTTGGTTAAGCAGCTATAGTTAACGTTATCGGTAGATATTATTTTGAATATTTAGTTGTCAGTATTGGAATATATTCTTGATAATCGGCTATAGGTAATGTTATCGGTAGATATTATTTTGAAAATTCTGCTGTCTGTATCAGCAGATATCATTTTGGATAATCGGATGAGAAATTATGTAGTGAAGTAATGGTGCATCTCTAATATATGTATTTAATATATGTTTTAATAACATTTTAGTAAAATATTTTGTGTAAAATATGGTGTCTAATATTTATTCTAACCAATGAATTTGTATGACTTTCCCTGACTGTGTGTGTGTGTGTGTGTGTGTGTGTGTGTGTGTGCAGGACACTGACAGTGGAGCAGCAGCTCCTGCAGCGAGCGCCAGCTCAGGAGGTGGAGGAGGAGGAGGAGGAGGAGGTGGAGGACTGATGGGAGAAATGAGTGCAATTCTCGCTCGACGGTCAGTTTAAAGCCACTTCAATCATATGGTGTTTGCTCTGCAGTAGAAATATATACATACATACACACATTTAGATACACATATCAATAAATTTAGCCCGAAACTATTCGCTTAGACAGGAAGTAGCCATCTAAAAATCTCCTCCAGTTGCTCATGTGCCGTTTAGAGTCAATCTGAAACTGATGCTGCCTCAGCAACAATATATATTGCTACAGTGTGTGTGTGTGTGTGTGTGTGTGTGTGTGTGTGTGTGAATACAGCAGCTCTTCATCTTCATCTCTGTGTGTTACAGGAAAAAAGCTTCTGACGCTCCAGTGGTCAAGAAGGAAGAAACAAGTAGCGTGAGTCGTGTGAGTGTGTGAGAGAGAGAGAGAGAGAGAGAGAGAGAGAGAGAGAGTTGCGGAGTGTGTGAGAAAGAGTTGTGTGTGTGTGTGTGTGAGAGAGAGAGAGAGACTTGTGTGTGTGTGTGTGTGTGTGAGAGTTGTGTTTGTTTGTGTGTGTGTGAGTGATAGTTCATCTGATCTCTCTCTCTCTGTTCTCAGGCTGATTCTGTGAACAATGACTCCAGAGCTGCAGGTGAGAATCAAATCACTTCATCATCTCACTGCACTTCCTGTTTACAGTGAAGATTGTGACCTCAAAGTCTTCATGTTTCTCTTTTCAGACAAACCAGATGTGGTGAAGAAGCCCTGGGAGAAACCGTCGTCTGTGTCACGGTAAAAACAGGATCTCTGATGCTTCAATAAACCTCCTGTGTGATTCAGACGGGGGTGTTTGACTGTTACCTTTATATTTTCAGTTTTCATTTTCATTTTAGTTATGTGGTTATGTGCTTTTGTCATTTGTTTTATTTTTTCTAAATTTTAAATAGGTTGACTTTATTTTTTCTTTCAGTTTTAATTTGATTTCAGCCATCAATTGTAGTACTTAAACTTATTTAATTATTAATCTAATATTTGTTTTATTTCAGCTTTCTTTCATTTAACAATATTTTTAATAGTTTTAGTTTACAATAACTCATTTCAGTTGAGAAATTAGTTTTAGTTTTAGTTTTATTCAATTTATTATTTTAAGTTTGTAAACTTATTTCAGTTAAAATACTTACATTTTTAACATTTTTTATTTTATTGCAATTCACATGTTAATTTTATTTAATCTAGTGATTTTAGTATTTACATTTATTTAATTTAGTTTCCAAGTCAAAGATTTTAAAATATATATTTTAGTTTATTATTTTTTAATCCAGTATTTGTGATATTGTATTTTAGCTTGTAGTTAATTTTATTTGTATTTCAATTTTAGCTTTATTTAATTTTATTGCAATTTTAGTACATAAACTTATTTCAGGAGGTTGGCAATATTTTAATTTTTTTTTTAATATTTCAGCAGTTCGCAAACATGTTCTGGTAAATGATTTCTATAGTTTTGGTTAACGATAGCTGGTTTTGAACAGGGTGAATTCAGCTTCTAAGAGTCAGGACAAGAGCCCGGTGTCTCCCGCGACTGCGGCTCCATTGAACAGGTACGTCTCGCTTCGCTTCACTGAGTTCTGCTGTTGAGCGTCTGAAGATCGAGCGTAAGATCCGTGTGTTTGGCTTCTTCCTGCAGGACGAGACCCGGCAGCAGCATAGGAGACGCCACAGACATGGAGAAATTCAAACAGGTCAGCAACACCGACACACACACACACACACTTCCTCTAAAACACTCAGTGTTGGGGGTAATGCGTTACAAAAAACACAAGTTTTGTATTCCGATTAATTTTCAAAGTAACTAGTAAAGTAACACATTACTTTTTTAATTCAGAAGGAAATATCAGAGTTACTTTTTCAGATCAGTGACAGCAGTTACTTTGTGTCCATGTGTTGAGTGACAGCTCTGGTGTTGCCATGGAGACAGAGATCAGGAGTCAGCTCAGTGTTGAGTGTGAACATGATCTCACTGTAGATCTAGACTCAATATGAACATCTGTTTACTCAGAAACACATTCAGTGTTCCTCTAAATCAATAAAAACTGTGAAATACAAACTGAGAATATTATACAAACCTGCAATGATTAAATATGTTAAATAAGACAAATATCATTTATGTATTTAATTACATTTTATTAACCTTCTATGATCCAGTTCAATCATACCAATAATCAAAATTGGTGTTTGATGTGTTATTGCTGATCTTTCTTCTCCTGCGTTATATTCTTCATGTGATTAGTTTGAGCGGCGCCCTCTACTGTACAGACCTGAATTTACATTTCCTTCAGCCTGAGCCGCATTCACTTCACTTTTAGTGTGAACGGGCTTATACATTTCTAAAAGAAGATCTCTTTAAATTAAAAACAAACAAGTAAGCCCTGTCCAGATTTAAAGAGTAACTCAAATGTAAACTAACAAATTATTTACCATCAAAAGTTACAAAACAACATAATTAGTTAGTTGTATTTAGAGAGTAATGCAACATTGTAATGCATTACTCTTAAAAGTAACTTTCCCCAGCACTGAAAACACCCTCTCTGACCGCAGGACATCCTGGAGGAGATGCGCAAGGAGCTGCAGAAGGTGAAGGACGAGATCATCAGCGGTCAGTCGGGTTCCTCTGCTCCTCGTCACAGAAATACAGTGATGTGATCCCGCTCTGACACGCTGCGATTCTTGTGTTTCCTCCACAGCTCTGCTGGAAGAGATACAGAAGATCAATGTGTAGCTGCGCATCAGGAAGATCTGCACAAACCTCTGCGCAGAACCACGAACACAAGACGCTTCCTTCTCACGCTTCAAGATGCAAGAAACTCACTCCTGCACCCGACACCTTTGTCGTTTTACACCCGCTGCCTTTCACTTCTCTTTTTTTGTGAATATTAATGATGTCTTTTAATGTGTTTCTGATCCCCTGCTGTCTCTTGCATTTGTGTTTTAATCTCATCTGTTTACATGTATCTAGAGACGTGTGACTAGTTGTTTACGTCTGTAATGATCAGAATGCGAGGGATTCTGTGTAATTGCAGGTTATTTATCATGCACTGTTATGTAAACCGTGTTTGACCGGCAGGGGTTTTCAAACCAGGCCTTGAAAATATGAAAAAAATAGGTTCAATTAAATAAGCATAAATAATCTGAATGAATCTGAAATATGATTGAAATAAAATTATTTAAAAATAAATAATTTGATTAAGGTAAGAATATATATTTTTTTTATTTCTTTAAAAAACATTTGTATATAACAAAAACAATTTGATTAAAAATAAATAAAATAAAAATTAAACTAAATTAATACAAAAATAAATAATTTACATTACATTACAATTTGAATATAATTTTAAACATTAATAACAATTTACTGGTTAACATCTGAATTAAAAAAAGTTGATTACAATAAATTGATTTTAAAATAATAAAAAGTGAAATAAACTGAATTTAAAAGTGTGATTTAAACAAATGTAATGGTGTAGGTTTCTAGTAAGCAAAGAATAATGTATTATTTAAAAAACAACTTAAAAATCGTTTTAAAAATAAATAGGTATTAAGGACTAAAATATTTTTTTTTAAGAATTTAAGTTTAAATGACAATCATCTGAAATGTGAATTAGCATTTTTTTACAATAGTTTTTCGCAATATATTAATTTATTTTTATAGCTGCCTTTTAAATGTTAAATCATGGCCCCTTGCAGCAGGATGATCATATTTTTGGAATCATGTTGAATCATGTGAGATAATAAGATTGAAGAAGATCCAGATGTGAGTCTCAGGGATGCACAGATGTTCTAAAGCTCTGAATGTATATGAGGAACAACTGTTTCAAACTATGTATTAAAATGTGTTATCTGTATGTCATTAACACCAAAGTACTGTAGTATTACCATGATACCGTGAAAGTACTTTTAATGAGTTGAGTGTGTGTGTGTGTGTTATTATAAAGTAGTTCTGGGTAACTTCTTGTTTTACTGTAAGAGATCCGCTATGCAGCGCTTCGAAGTGCAAATAAAGCCGTTTGAAGATCAGGCTGATCCCGGATCAGTGTCTCCGCGTCACTCTGATTCCCGCCGCAGCGCGCCAAACTGACCCCAGATCAGCGGGGGGCGGGGCGCTGCGCGGTGACGTCACGCGGCTTGAAGCGAAGCGTGCTCCTGCTGCTGGTGAACTCTGGACGCGAGACACAGTCGTGTAAAAAACGCGTTGAGTTTGCACTCGATCCGGATCAAAACGCGATAAATGAATCGCGACAGCCGTCGATGTGCTCGTGTTTGACCACAATACGAGCAAAGCGATGGTTAACCGAGAGTTTGTGTGGTAAACTTCTGCTCAGCACTGACAGTAAACAGGTAGTTTGGATAAATCACTAAATTAAGTGTTTAACCAGTGTTTCACTGTAATATCTGAGGTAATATCTGAATAATATCCGAGTTAGTGTGAGTGTTCTGTAAATGACGGTTAAAGTCGGTTTGCTCGCTGAAGCTCAAAGTTCATGTTGTGTTAGTTTGTGAAGGTAAGTTAGCTTAGCTTCAACTAGCAGCTTCACACGACTAACTAACTAACCCTTCTTCATCACAAACACTTCAGGACTGTTTTTACTCATAATGTGGTGTCAGTTGCTCAGTTTACAGTAACCGGGCGGGAATACCGTGTTTTAAACAGTAACGATACTAATGTAATATGACAGTGTTTGGACATTTATCGTGATCTTCTGTCAATATCAGAGTATGACAATATACTAATCAATAAATGATATTACCATTATAGGACACCAACACTGTACATTTTAAGAATTTTATTGAATTTTACTCCCTTTTTTTAATCGATTTGTAAGTTCTTTTTTTTTTTATCAAGCCAAAAATTATGTTAACAGAGATTCCATATTCTGACAGTAATATAAACCAAGTTTGTTTGTAATATTTAATCAAATTTAACTAAATGTCTTATTTATGTTTTATGATTAGTACAAAGCGTAGAAACACTAAAGCAAGCTTTTTGTTTTGAAATAAAAACAGTTGTTTTTATTAATAATAATAATTATATTTTGATTAAATTCTATTTTGTTAGGTATGACTTTTAAGAAGTTTGTTCAGTTATTTAAAAAGTTAATTTAAGACTGATTAATCAAAAGCAAAACGTTAAAGATAAATTAAATATTCTGACAGTGATTTAAACTACATTTTAAAAAATAATTAACGTTAGTGCTGTCAAATCTAAAATACGTTTATAAGTTTTTGTTTACATAATATATGTATGTGTACTGTTATGTATAACTAAATACACGTATACAGTTTATATTTTTGTAATATTTATATATATATTTTATATACAAATATATTTAATACATAAACAACATATTTCATAAATATATACATGCATTTGTTTGTATTTATATATATATAAATATACATGGTAAATAAACAGTACACATATAATATGTAAACAAAAACTTTTATTTTGGATGTGATCATTTGAATGCACTAAAAAATTACATTTTAAAAGTTTTTAAATACAGATTTTTATTTAAATTTATTTTCTAACCAAAGCAAAATGTTGACACTCATAATAATATATTTATTTTGTACGTTTTACCACTTTCACATTTTTTTTTTGTAATTTACACGTTTTATTGAAAATAAATCTGATCAGTCCTGATTAAAGATATTAAAGAGATTAAATATCCCTACGCTAATATAAATTAAGGAGTATTTTCTAATTGTTAAAATGTTTATTTGTACTAAATAATTCTGGTTAAACAAAAGCAAAGATGTTTAAGAAAGGTCAAGTATTCTGAAACTGAGATGAAACAAGTTTTTGAATAATATTTTCTAAGTTTAACTTTTTAAAAGAAATGTAATATGATTTATTTAAATAAAGAAAAAATGTTTTTAGATTTTAAAACAATATTTTCAACTATGTTATTGAACTATAATATTTTGTTTTAAATTTTATAAAAATCCAGCCACACGTTACGGAGTTGAAGTGCGCCGTGTGTCAATCACTCTCAAGCGCCGCCCATCATGACGGAGGTCAGCGTGGTCAAGGAAGGCTGGCTCTATAAACGAGGTACGGCAGATTCCTGCGCCGTCTGCTGCGGCATGAGACGTCACGTTCTGATGTGTGTGTGTGTGTGTGTGTGTGTGACACAGGTGAGTACATCAAGACCTGGAGGCCGCGCTACTTCATCCTGAAGAGTGACGGATCCTTCATGGGCTACAAGGAGAAGCCGGAGCTGACGGATCAGAGCTCGGCTCCGCTCAATCACTTCTCTGTGGAAGGTGAGCTCTGCTGGGGACGCTGCAGTGTGTGTGTGTGTGTGTGTGTGAACGACTCGTGTGTTTCCAGAGTGTCAGCTGATGAAGACCGAGCGTCCGCGGCCCAACACCTTCATGATCCGCTGCCTGCAGTGGACGAGCGTCATCGAGAGAACCTTCCACGTGGAGAGCAGCGAGGAGAGGTGACACACACACACACACACGTCTGCATCACATAGTCACACACACTTTACAGGTTATTATTACAAATTGGTTTTCTACTTCTAATATGAGCGGTTTCCTCTGCCGTTGTGTTCTTCATCCTGGTAAATTACGGTAACTCAAGGGACGAGTGGATGTGTGCGATCCAGGCCGTGGCCAATGGGCTGCAGGCGCGAGAAGCAGACGAACCAATGGACATCAAGAACAGCGCTCCTGGAGACGTGTGCGGTCTGGAGGACATGGAGGTGTCTCTGTCCAAATCCAGCTCCAGAGTGGTGCGTCTCTCTGCCGGTCACTGCACTAGTGTAGAGTCACTGATGATGATGATGATGATGATGGTTTGTGCTCGCAGACCATGAATGACTTTGATTACCTGAAGCTGCTGGGTAAAGGCACGTTTGGGAAGGTGATTCTGGTGCGAGAGAAAGCCTCGGGGGTGTACTACGCCATGAAGATCCTGAGGAAGGAAGTCATCATCGCGAAGGTGACAGACTCATGACTAGAGACAGAATATACACACAGACGATTACTGAAATAAGCTTCGAAGCTGGTTTTGTGCTTTATGTTCATTCATGTATAAATACAGATCCACAGTGTAAGTCAGTGTAAGATGTGCCAGATGTAGTCATTTCCATCTGTAGTGCCAGGGAAGGTTCATGGAAGAGTTTTTTTTTCAATTTCCATGTTCATTTAAGTTTAATATTTGTTCATTTTCTTATGTGCTTTTTTTTTTTTTTATATTATACAATATTTTTTTTTAGTTCAGTTAATTGGTGCCATCACTCTTCACTACATTCTCTGTGTGTATCTTGATTATTAAATGTTTGGTAACACTTTAGTACAGTGAACAAGTCTCACTGTTGACTAGTTGCTTATTAGGATGCATATTAATAACACACTGACTGTTTATTAGTGCTTATAAAGCACGTATTCTGCAAGACCATATTCTATATATATAAAGTACTGCTGGCTAGGGCAGATTTTAATTCTGCTTAAAAAGATGCAATCTAATACTGTTTACATGAAATAAGCTGCTCCAGAGCAGGGTTACGTTTAGGGAGCTGTTGCTTCGAAAGCAACTCAGAGAAGAGCTTCGAAGGTCAATCCAAATCCTCAACAATCAAATCCAGCTAGCAGAGTTAGCCACACACCGAGAACGAGCTCCAGAGCTGGCTTGATCTGTTTTGAACGTGTCTGTGTGTGTTTAGGATGAAGTGGCACATACGGTCACAGAGAGTCGAGTGCTGCAGAACACCAGACACCCCTTCCTGACGGTTAGTGTGTGTGTGTGTGTGTGTGTGTGTGTGTGTGAGAGAGTGTGTGTGTGAGTGCGTATGTGAGAGTGTGTGCGGGCGAGAGTGTGTGTGTGAGAGTGTCTGCGAGAGAGTGCGTGTGTGTGTGTGTGCAAGAGAGTGTGTGTGTGAGTGCGTATGTGAGAGTGTGCGGGCGAGAGTGTGTGTGTGAGAGTGTCTGCGAGAGTGTGCGGGCGAGAGAGTGCGTGTGTGTGTGTGTGCAAGAGAGTGTGTGTGTGTGTGTGTGCAAGAGAGTGTGTGTGTGAGTGCGTATGTGAGAGTGTGCGGGCGAGAGTGTGTGTGTGAGAGTGTCTGCGAGAGTGTGCGGGCGAGAGAGTGCGTGTGTGTGTGTGTGCAAGAGAGTGTGTGTGTGAGTGCGTATGTGAGAGTGTGCGGGCGAGAGTGTGTGTGTGAGAGTGTCTGCGAGAGTGTGCGGGCGAGAGAGTGCGTGTGTGTGTGTGTGCAAGAGAGTGTGTGTGTGAGTGCGTATGTGAGAGTGTGTGCGGGCGAGAGTGTGTGTGTGAGAGTGTCTGCGAGAGTGTGCGGGCGAGAGAGTGCGTGTGTGTGTGTGTGCAAGAGAGTGTGTGTGTGAGTGCGTATGTTAGAGTGTGTGCGGGCGAGAGTGTGTGTGTGAGAGTGTCTGCGAGAGTGTGTGTGTGTGTAAGTGTATGAATGTCTCTGCATGGCTGACTGCTCTCTGCTGTGTTTCAGACTCTTAAATACGCCTTCCAGACGCCTGACCGGCTGTGTTTCGTGATGGAGTATGCTAACGGTGGAGAGGTATGAGCGTGTGCTTCAGTCGGACGCTGCTGTTTTCTCTCTGCTGTGGTTCTGACGTGTCTCTCGTCCGCAGCTGTTCTTCCATCTGTCTCGTGAGCGTGTCTTCTCTGAGGACAGAGCACGCTTCTACGGCGCTGAGATCGTGTCGGCTCTGGACTATCTGCACTCACAGAACGTGGTCTACCGGGACCTGAAGGTCAGCCGCACAACACCTGCTTGATTTTATTTAAAAAATACTCCCCAAAAGATCATTTATTCGTTAGCGTGTTAAATGAGAAAAGCATTAAGTAGACGTTAATAAGAAGTAGCTTTAGAAGAAATAAAACTTAATCTGTATTGCTTTTTTTTTTTTTTTTGAGAGAGAGAGTTGAATATTATGATATATTTGTTCAAATGAAATGAATCTCTAATTATGAAACTGAAAGCAACAGTAGGTGCAATGAGTCACTGTCTTAATGAGTGAATCACTGAATCATTTGTTCAACTGAGTCATTAAGAAATGAAGCAATTGGTTGTTGTTTTTATGAACGAGTCACTGAATCATTGATTCACTCTGTTTGTTCAAAAACGTCTGCTGTGTGTTAATCAGAGCTAATTTAATTTGTGAAATTGATCAAAACAGACAATATTGTCAATGTCGATATTAGTTTCTTGTTTTTTGGGCTGTTGTATTCACTTTTGACTCCTCGTACTACAGAAGACCATAGTGTGGTTCTGTGTTCCCTCAGCTGGAGAACCTCATGCTGGATAAAGACGGTCATATGAAGATCACAGACTTTGGTCTCTGTAAGGAGGGAATCACTGACGAGGCCACCATGAGAACCTTCTGTGGAACCCCAGAATACCTTGCGCCGGAGGTAAATAACAACACCATCACCGTCCACCCAAACATTTACATCCTGTCATGGTTTACTCACACTCATCATGTATGTGATCTTGAGCGCTGTGACACGAGTGTGTGTGGTGTGTGTTTGAGGTGCTGGAGGACAATGATTACGGCCGCGCTGTGGACTGGTGGGGTCTGGGGGTGGTGATGTACGAGATGATGTGTGGACGCCTGCCCTTCTACAATCAGGACCACGAGCGGCTCTTCGAGCTCATCGTGATGGAGGAGATCCGTTTCCCCAAGAACCTCTCGCCTGAAGCCAAAGCGCTGCTGACCGGCCTGCTGAGGAAAGACCCCAAACAGAGGTCAGACTCGGAGATCATCATTTATGATCAGAACACTATGTTCTCAGCAGCTAGAAAGAGTTTTCACAGAGATGCTTACACCAAATGTTGATTTCATTATTAATTGATAAAGAAAATCTATTTATTAAAGCATCCTCATTTTACAGCATTTATACCCAAGTGCCTCAAACTTTTAACAGCACTGTAGCTTTGCAGGAAGGTTTCTTGAAGCGTCTTGTAAAAAGAAATACTAGTGTTTTAATGATTTTGGCCTCCGCTGTATATGACTGGTGCTCATCGTGATGTGATCAGGTGACGTTGTGCATGCTTCTGATTGGCTGCAGGCTCGGAGGCGGACCTGATGACGCCAGAGAAGTGATGGGGCACAAGTTCTTCTCCGGTGTTCACTGGGAGGACGTGCTGCAGAAGAAGGTGCTTCTGAGCGTGGGTTTGTGTTGAAGGCTTCGGATGCAGGTCATGACGTCTGGTTTGTGTTTCTTCTGCAGCTGGTGCCACCGTTTAAACCGCAGGTGACGTCAGAGACGGACACACGCTACTTCGACGATGAGTTCACCGCGCAGAGCATCACTGTTACGCCGCCAAACAAGCGTGAGTCTGAAGTCTACATCCTGGCCCGTGTGGAAGAAAAAAAAAATATATCCCTCAGTTTTTATGAAATTTAAAGTAATCAAAACTCTTAAATGGTCTAACAAACGTCTTAAAATTTCATAAAGAAATAATAAATACCACAAAGTTTAAGGCAGTGGAATAGTTTTGCAGAGAAATGTAAATATTTTATAAATGTTTCGGAACGCAAATGTTTTTATGAACAAAAATGATTACGAACGAATGCATATATTTTCTGAATGAATGCAAATGTTTTACAAAGGAACAAAAATTTTACGAACAAATGCAACTTAAATGTTTCGCAAACTAACGCTTATTTTTTTTTTTTACGAAAAATAAATGTTTTGCAAACAAACGAGATTTTACAAACGAACACGTATGATTTACAGACAAGCTATTTTTTTTTAGGACAAACCCAAATGTTTTACAAACAAATGTTAATGTTTTACAAAGGAACAAACATTTTATGAACAAACGCACGTTTTGCAAACTCAAATGTTTTTCAAACAAACGCAATTGTTTTATGAAGGAACAAATATGATTTACTGACGGATGTAATTTTTTTGTGAACAGATGCAAAATAAGTTAGAAACACGCAAATGTTTCATAAAGACAGAACAGATTCACTGGGAAGCACAAATTTTTTTTACGATCAAATGCAAATTTCTCGGTGGAACGCAACAGTTTTGTGATTAACCGCGAAATCATCTAAATGTAATTTTTCCCCCATGTAATTGTCTCCTTAGGCACTCCGTAATTCTGCTTGTAAATATCTTCTTGTATGCCTTTATTTAAGGCAGTTGCTCGTTTCTGCGTCTTCCTGGTCTGTGTTTTTGATCAGTGACTCATTCAGGAGATGTGTAACAGCGCCCCCCAGTGTATAACAGTGAGAACACGGACACTTCTGTGTTTGTTAGAGAAAGAGTTAATATGTTATGAACAGAACTGTTTCTGCTGTGAGTGTGATTAATGCTGTGCTTGTGTTCCAGTGAGTCGTCAGGATGTGGAGGACGCTGGGCCGGTCGCTCACTTCCCTCAGTTCTCTTACTCCGCCAGCATACGAGAGTGACCGCCTCGTCCCTGCTGACGGCCGTCCCATAATGCATCATGATGGACTCTGAGCCGCTCATGTGGTGTGTCTCAGTGTACAGATGGATCTCTCTCTCTCACTCGATGAATGTATTAATTAGCGGTGCTCAGAATGTAAAGCCAAACACACTGCTGTCATTACGATCTCATACTCATGCGTCTGGATGTTGAACAGCGTGTGTTTCACAGAGAAACACTAGTGTCATGATTAGAATCACAAACATTAAAGACTTTCATCCTGTCCTTTAGACTGACCAGTGATCACCAGTGTTTCCTTTCCTCCTGATCTGCTTCCTCATAAACCCTGCTAACATACAAAACACATGAAGAAGAATCATCAGATCTGCACACATTCAGCATCATACACTACATCACAGTGCTGTCAAACTATTAATCACATCCAGAATAAAAGTTTTCCTTTACATGATGGTTGTGTACTGCGTACTTTTTTGTGTATATATAGAGACACACATGCAGTATATACTTAGAAAATATTTGTTAATATAATTTATATTACTATATCTATGGCGGTGCTCTTCTTCATCATCTTCATCTGCGGCTCCATCAGCTCTCACGTGACTCTGATCGATCGAGATGGAGATTGATTGATAAGCGTTCGGTATTTAAACTGTAAACATATGATGTGTGTGTTCATCTTCAGAAATCATCGCGGACTGTGTTTAAATACCGTGTCCTCAGGTGAGTGTGGGGTCAAGGTCTCAGAGCGCTGTATAAGCTGGACATCTCCTGACCAAGATCTGAGAGATGTTCACTAACAATCACGAAAGATACTGTAAACTCACAACTCCAAGAAAAGGGTCATTTTTTATTGTGGAGGGGGAAATCAAAATGGCGAGACAAAATGAGAAAAGTGCAGAACTGCGACAAAATAACAATTTGAGAAGAAAGGAGGAATTGCGAAAAAATAACTTTAAAAAGCAGAATTGCGACAAAATAATAACTTGGAAAAAAAAGGCGGAATTGCGACAATAACAATTTGAGACGAAAAATGCGGAATTGCGACAAAATAACAAATTAAAGGGAAACTCCATCCTAATATGATTTTTTTTTTTCATTAATCACTTACACCTATGTCGTTCTAAATCCGTAAAAGCTTTGTTTGTCTTCGGAACACAATTTTAAATATATTTTGGATGAAAAGCTAGAGGCTTGAGACCAGGGGAGGCGTTAGGGGTGGGCTAAGGGGGCTGGAGCCCCGAATGTTTTTATTACCACCATGCCATCAATGAGTTTTCGTGCCCAATAAAGTAATTTATATTAGAATTTAAATAAATAAATAAATATCTCTCGACTCTCACGTCCACAGTGTCTGTAAATTTACCCAAGTAAGTTACGCATTGTCATTCACACCCCACGAAAACCGCCCACTGATTCTAGTGCTTATGACTGACATGTAAACTGACCAACCATCGATGAGCGTCTGTACGATCAGCCAATGAAATGAGATCTTTTGGAGGCAGGCGGTTTGTTGGCGTGTAGTATTTTACTAGATCAATTTATTTGAAAATTAAAATGGATATTGCAAAATTCATCTTCTTCCCCCCCCCCCCCCCCCCCAGCCAAAACACTTAAACGCCAAGATACAACAGCTTCAGGTATCTGTAACTTTTAATTTTAGTATTATATTTCTTTTTCGGTTTTAAATTGTGTCTGATTTAAAGTTTCATTTCGAACATCTAAGTTAACGGTTGCGCAGCACAGTCTTTAGGACACACGCACACACATCGCTCCGAACTGATTCAAATGATTTGCGATCCCCAAACTGACTCAAGTGATTCGCAATCCCCAAATTGACTCAAATGATTGGCTATCCCGCTCCAACTCTCAAACGGAGTCAGATGACTCAAAAGATTCGCGATCCCGCTACGAACTCCCGAACTGATTCAAATGATTCGCGATCCCCAAATTGACTCAAATGATTGGCGATCCCGCTACGAACTCCCAAACGGAGTCAGATGACTCAAAAGATTCGCGATCCCGCTACGAACTCCCGAACTGATTCAAATGATTCGCGATCCCCAAATTGACTCAAAAGATTCGCGATCCCGCTACGAACTCCCGAACTGACTCAAATGATTGGCGATCCCGCTACGAACTCCCGAACTGACTCAAATGATTGGCGATCCCGCTCCAACTCCCAAACGGAGTCAGATGACTCAAATGATTCGCGATCCCGCTATGAACTCCCGAACTGACTCAAATGACTCGCGATCCCCAAATTGACTCAAATGATTCGCGATCCCGCTACGAACTCCCGAACTGACTCAAATGATTCGCGATCCCGCTATGAACTCCCGAACTGACTCAAATGATTCGCGATCCCGCTATGAACTCCCGAACTGACTCAAATGACTCGCGATCCCCAAATTGACTCAAATGATTCGCGATCCCCAAATTGACTCAAATGTGTATTGCAAAATCATTGCTTTCGCGCTGTTTCGTTTGTTTTGCAATTCTTAATTTTTGTTTGCATAAAGCAAATGTATTTTCCTCAATACTTTAAATAAAATGTTTTAAATTTGTTTTTGTTTTTATTGTTTTTGTATATTTTAAACAAGGTAAATCTTTCTGATTTATTAAAATAAAAAAGTCACATACATGGATTTTTCTAGGCTAAGCCCCGGATCTCTACTCCTAGAACCACCCCTGCTTGAGACTGTCCCATAGACTGTCAGTAAATAACAGTGTCAAGCCGGCAGCCATATCACCCTAGAGCTCAAGACCGGTTTCCCACTGAAGCTAAGCAGGGCTGAGCCTGGTCAGTACCTGGATGGGAGACCTCCTGAGAAAACTAGGTTGCTGCTGGAAGAGGTGCTAGTGAGGCCAGCAGGGGGTGCTCACCCTGTGGTCTGTGTGGGTCCTAGCGCCCCAGTGTAGTGATGGGGACACTATACTGTCAACAAGCACCGTCCTTCGGATGAGACGTTAAACCGAGTCCTGACTCTCTGTGGTCATTAAAAATCCCAGGATGTCTTTCGAAAAGAGTAGAGGTGTGACCTCGGCATCCTGGCCCAATTCGCCCATTGGCCTCTGACCATCATGGCCTCCTAACAATCCCCATATCTACTGATTGGCTTCATCACTCTGTCTCCTCTCCACCAGTAAGCTGGTGTGTGGTGGGCGTTCTGGCGCACTATGGCTGCCGTCGCATCATCCAGGTGGATGCTGCACACTGGTGGTGGATGAGGAGATACCCCTTGACTATGTAAGCGCTTTGAGTGTCTAGAAAAGCGCTATATAAATGTAAAGAATTATTATTATTATTATTATGTCCAGGACAGGTATGAAAAGTCATCGTCAGAATACTTCCTCTGCCATCAGTGATTCAACCGTAACTTTATGAAGTGATGACAATATTTTTTGTACATGGAGAAAACAATAATAATGACTATTCAACAGTTCCTGTCTTATGTGTCTCTTCAAATCAGTGTAGCACCATTTGGGGAAATCTGAGCTGTACGTAGATGGTGTAGAAGACGTCAACCCGCACCTGCTGGATGTGGATCTGAAGAGCGTGGTGCTGTATGTGGCTGAAATCTGAGCTTTTCACTCACTGTTCACTCATCTCTCCAGTGATGTGTGGTTTGTTCGGAGGACAATATTTGTCTGAGATACAACTATTTGAAAATCTGGAATCTGAGGGAGCAAAAAAATCTAAATATTGCGAAAATCATCTTTAAAGTTGTTCAGATGAAGTTCTTAGCGATGCATATTACTATTCAAAAATTAAGTTCTGATACATTTACGGTAGGAGATTTACTAAATATCTTCATGGAACATTATCTTTACTTAATATCCTCATGATTTTTGGTATAAAAGAAAAATCTATAATTTTGACTCTAATATAATGTATTGTTGTCGTCGATTGTTACAAATATACCTGATAACAGAAATATAATGTTGATTTCATATGATTATCATATAGAGGAATAAAGGGGGGTTAGAGATTGGTGTGTTCTAAATTCACTGCTGTTTGTTATTGTGGATATGGTACATATGTTTAATCTTGTTTTTTTTATTTTGTAAATTCATGTTCATGTAAATTCATGCAAGTTGAGTTTTGTATATTAAATTAATTCACATGAACATTATTAATGCATTATTCCTGTTTTTGTCATCTTGACTTATAAACATATGAACTGAATGTCACATTTGACAGTTTTTGACTTTAAAAGGTGATGTATGTTGATATCCTGCAGTATGCCATGATTTTATGCTCATTTTAATCTAATGTACATAAAGACATTTGTTTTGTGGTCGCGTGCCTTATGTTGCTGTCTGGGATTAATGCAGGCACAAATTACTGGAAATTGCATTCATATTGTCAAAGGCTTCCATATACAATAAGTGAAATACCAAACAAAAACTAAAGGTAAAAACTATATTAGACGTAAACGTGATGAATTGCACAATAAACACGGTAGAATAACCATAGACAGTAAAAGACGGCACGCGGAGGCGCGTACAAAAGAATGTCAACAATTACGACGTTCTTCTTCCGAGAGCTGCCCTACACAGTGCCTGATCAAAATCAAACGCGTTCATATGTTTATTTTTTACTGACTAACCTTACTTTATTTCACGTTAAACGTATGAGCAAATACCAACCCGTTTAATCCCTTCGGAGTTGTTTAGTTGGTGTTTTCTTGTGTTGTTTCTGTGTTTTCCGCGGGCAGCTGTGAGCGCCGCCCCAGTGTTTTGGCGTCGGATAAACATGACGGACTGAAGAACTGAAGGATTGAACAGAACTGAAGGTAAGTGAAGAATTAAATGCACACCTGAGTTTAGTAATGCGATGTCTGTTCTCGTGATCAGCTTTGATTTCACACACAAATGGTTCGTGGATGATTGCAGCGGCTCGGGTATTTGTTCGTGTTTGTGTGATGGATTAAACTCCAGACAAGCTAACGGCTAAAGCTAACCTTCCTTAAACAACACACTGATAATAAAAGCTCATGACAGAAAAGCATCACTTCGCACGCGTTAATGGCATTTAAACACCCGTATTTCTAAATACGTTTTTCTAAAAACATTTGTTTTTCTGCTGTCTGGTAAAAACATTGGATCTAACGGAGCTCTAATCGCGATTATATTGATTTCACTCCATCATTATCTGAATGATCTAAATAAACGCTGATTTCAGATGTGGGGACTGTTTCGTACATCGACTTCACTGAATAAACCAGGTCTATTTCATTTAGTTTGACATTGTCATATGATTTAGATCAAAATAAGTCTGACTAACTGAAATAAGCCTGGATTATTTGGTGAACTTGTTTTCTGAAACGGAATACACAAATGTCAATCAAATCACCTGCAACGAGCTCATGATTTATGCAGGAGTGGGCGGGACCAGCGGCTGGGCGAGCTTTAATTTGCTAATGTTGGCGGGCTTATGTAATGTACTCGCGTGACGTCAAATATTGTGCATCTTTTTACATAGTATGTGTCATAAATGGTCCTTTCTCTTCATTAATTTCACATTTGTGTTCATGTTCTGTAGCATTAAAAATCCTTCGTGTTTATCTTAAATGTCTGTGATGATGATGATGATGATGTTTTTCTTGAAAATCGTTGGCTCTTAGACCCAGAGAGAGTTTGCAGCATCAGACTGTCAGAGGTGAGTGTGTTAGAGAATAGATTGTTGAAAAAAATCTGTTGAAAAGATCCTCACTCTCAGATCATCAGAGATCAGGATGAGTTTGTGTCTTCATCAGGTTTGTAGAAATGTAGCACTGCATCAGTGTCTCATCAATGGCTGCTCTGCAGTGAATGGGTGCCGTCAGAATGAGAGTCTGATAAAAACATCCCAATAATCCACAGCACTCCAGTCCATCAGTGAACATCTGGAGAAGACAAAACCTGAAACACATCCAGCATTAAGATGATTTTAACCCAAACACATAGAGTCTATAATCCAGAATAACACTTCCTCCAGTGAAAAAGTGTTCTGGTCTGAATCAGGAGAGAAATCTGCACAGATCAAGCAGCGTTTAAACAGATCTAAACAACAACAGCAGATGCACTTTTTCACTGGAGGAAGAGTTATTATGGATTATAGACTCTATGTGTTTGAGTTAAAATCATCTTAATGCTGGATGTGTTTCAGGTTTTGTCTTCTCCAGATGTTCACTGATGGACTGGAGTGCTGTGGATTATTGGGATGTTTTTACAGGGTGTCCGCGGGGTTTTAAAAAGTATTAAAAAGTGATAAATCAAAATGGTCAAATTTAAGGCCATTAAAAGTGTTAAATGTGGTCTCAGAGGTATTATTTTTTTCCAAATTAGGTATTATTTTTTCCAGACTATCAGGTGTCTTATTCTGATTGAAATTCTATCTGCGTTCGCGTTAGTTCGTTTATATGGGCTTTAGCATATCTGGGCACATAATCAAAGATCTTCCGTCTCAACGTATGTTTGATGCTGACGTCATATTCAGTGGTCGTTCGCCATCATCTCAGAACACTACGCGCTCAACAGAAGTGGCTGGCTTACGTTTTATTTTAGACTTGCTTCAAGGCATATCTTCAACGACTGGACAAACATCGTCGTCTTCTTGTACAAATGCAAGTTTTCTAATAGCTGGGTTAACGACCCAGCGTTTAAGGACTGGCTCAGGCCTGTACAGGGAATAACAGGCAGTAGTGTTGTCAAAAGACCCGGTACTTCGGTACCAAGTCGGTACTAAAAAAAATTTAAATGTGACAGTACCAGGTTTCTTTAAGGACCGGTAGTACGGTCCCATGCAAACCCGATTCTTGACGCATACCCCGCTATGATTTCCGCGAAGCAGAAAACGAGTAAGGAATCTCAAAATCCAGTCATGTAAATTAAACTTACATTTTAATATGGACAGTCATGGAATTTGTGAAAGCATAAATTAATCAAATCAAATCTCCATATGGACCAGTATCTGTAAATGTTAAGCCGCAAAAGTTGTTTGAAATATGAATCCTTGTTCTGCGCGTCTCTGTGTGAATTAATGAATGGCAGAGACGTGCGGGTTTGTTTACTACATAGACTGAAGCGCATGACGCTTGCATTAATTTCAGCATCTGTTGTCTTCTCCTGTCAAAATAATGGAGTTCATTTGGAATTATTCATATTCATTTTCGAAAAAGCAGAAGACATACCGGTTTCTCCGGTAGTGGGCGGAGCTAATGCGCAAATAGAAATTTCAAAATGACAAATATGCATTCATTAGGCCTAAAATAATTTTTTTACATAAGGGCATTGTGCTAGAAATATTACTAATATTAATAAAATGTATGTGATACTGCTACCACTGTTGAAAAAAATAAAAAACTTTATTTTTTAAAGAAATAAATCTCAATATTTCTTCCATGTTTTAATTTTAATAGCAAATCCCCTTTATTTACCAAAAATAAAATGTGTTTAAATTTTATAAATTAAAAGACAAATTAAATTTGGGTGAAACTTGTTTACTGTTTTTCATAATTATATAACTTGTAGAAAAACTTCAAACACAATTGTTAATAAGTATAAAGAATGGCATTGGTTTTATTTTTAGTGCTAAAAACATAAAAATAGAATGCGTGCTTGGAGAGAGCAGTTAATTCTACCAATCTCAGCTGTCTGCGCGGCTGCACCTCCACCACCACCCCCACAAATTTGTGGTGCAGTTTGTGAATCCGCAACAGTTCATAGAAGATGCCTGTTTGTAATGCATCAACTTGCAATGAATACCAGCCAGTGTGCTGACACTATCCATTTTCTCCATTGCACATTTTATGGTATTTGTTTTATTTTTATTTACTAAGTGAAATAAATGTGCAATATGCTGTCAACATCAGTCTCTAAATCTATTATTTTTTGTATGTTATATATGTCAAAATCTGTGTAAATAATAGAAAGGTCGCTGATTTACACTTGCAATTCAGTGTCGTGATGGTTTTAAAAAATATTCTAAAGGTAGTAAAAAAGGTATTAAAAAGTAGTAAATTTAACTTAAGGATTGCTGTATATACCCTGTTTTATCAGACTCTCATTCTGACGGCACCCATTCACTGCAGAGCATCCATTGATGAGACACTGATGCAGTGCTACATTTCTACAAACCTGATGAAGAAACAAACTCATCCTGATCTCAGATGAACTGAGGGTGAACTATTCCTGTAATGTGCTGTATTATACACAGGGTGATCTGCAGTGTGTGTGTGTGTGTGTGTGTAGTTGATGATTCAGCAGGAGAAGCCGTTAGCGGGCAGTATGCCGGTGGTTTGGCCCACGCTGCTCGACCTCAGCAGAGATGAGTGCAAGCGAATCCTGCGCAAACTGGGTGAGATTCACAGAAGTGTGTAAGCAGCTGTGTGTGTGTGTGTGTGTGTGTGTGTGTGTGCTGATGTGTGTTCGTGTGTTCAGAGCTGGAAGCGTACGCCGGTGTGATCACTGCTCTGCGTGCTCAAGGAGATCTCACCAAAGACAAGAAGGATCTGCTGGGAGAACTCACTCGAGTGCTGAGGTGCCACACATCTCACCGTTCACAACACACCAGCAACGTTTAGAGAGGAAGCCTGATAAAAACTAAACCAGGAAAACAAAGTCACATTTTAATTCTCGCGATCCTGACCTGGTCTTTTCTGGATCGTGTGATGGAAACTTGCATTTGAGTTGTAAAGTCAGAAGTGATGGATTCTCACAAAAGTCAGAACTGTGTGATAGAAATTCATCAAAGAATTTAAGTTTTAAATATCGATGATGATAAATCCACATATTAGAATAATTTCTGGAGTAATGATGCTGAAAATTCAGCTGTGCATGACAGGAAGAAATCACATCTTACAATATATTCAAATAGAAATCAGTTATTTTAAATAGTTAAAGTATTCCACATTACTGCTCTTGGATCAAATAAATGCAGACTGGGTGACTTCTGAAAATAACACTTTTAACTGGTAGTGTGAGCTGGTATTGAGTATGATGTGTGTGTGTGTGTGTGTGTGTGTCAGCATCTCGACGGAGCGTCATCGAGCCGAGGTGCGCAGGGCTGTGAACGACGAGCGTCTGACCACCATCGCGTATCAGTGAGTCTCTCCGTCACTCAGATGTGTGTTACTCATGCAGTGTCCTGCAGCTGGAATAACTGTGCTGTGTTTGCAGCATGTCGGGGCCCAACAGCTCGTCCGAGTGGTCCATCGAGGGCCGGCGGCTGGTTCCTCTCATGCCCAGACTGGTTCCTCAGACGGCCTTCACTGTGATGGCCAATGCGATGGCCAATGCGACCGCGCACCAGAACGCCTCGCTGCTGCTGCCCGCAGACACCGCCAACAAAGAAGGTACAGAAGTTACTTGTTTGATTTTAATATAAAGAGTTCTTTTAGAAATGTATAAGCCCGTTCACACTAAAAGTGAAGTGAATGCAGCTCAGGCTGAAGGAAATGTAAAATCAGGTCTGTACAGTAGAGGGCGCCGCTCAAACTAATCACATGAAGAATATAACGCAGGAGAAGAAAGATCAGCAACAACACATCAAACACCAATTTTGATTTAGATATCAAAAAAAAGTTATGTGATTGCAATTTTAGTATTGCAACTGCAGCTTATTTATAATTATATATTAATAAATATATTTAGAATTTTTTATTTTTTACATCTGTTTATATTACATTTTTACAATTTATATTAGGCATTCTTAACTATGGTACTGTAGATGTATTTTGAATATTAGTTTTAAAAAGTTTATTTTTAATTAACAGCAAAAACATTGTATTATTATTATTGACATGTATATGTTGTCTATGGATTCTAGGTTTTGTGGTTAATCTAAGTTTAAAAATTTTTTTTAAGTCAATTATAACAAAAACATTATTGTGGTTGTTTATTTTATTATTTTCTAAGTTGTTTGTATATGTTGTGTCTGAGTAATCTGTTTTGTGGTTGATATAAGTCTAAAAGAGTAGTAATAATTTTTTTTCCGTGAATAATAACAACATTATATTTATCATAATAATTCATTTTTATCACATTTCATGTGTCTAGGGCTGTCAAAACAAAAAATATTTTTTTGTTTAGAGTTGTTTAACCAATGTAATATAATTGATTCATAAACATTATTTGAAACATTTATGCACTTTTTTTTACAAATATAGACATATGCTTTGAATAAACGTGCATTATTCATATTTAGCTGGAGGCGCCCTCTTGTGGCCTCAGGTGAGAAGCCGGAAGCTTTTTTCCCCACTAACTGAAATGATTCCTTTTAAAATGGAATAGAACTCTAATATTGATCATATTAAATACAAATTTTGAATGGAGTTTCAGCTATTTTGACAGCGCTACAAGTGTCAGTGTAATCTATGTTTTGTTGTTAATATAATACACACCCTCAGAGACAGGAAGTGTGTTCCTCACTGTGTGTGTGTGTGTGTGTGTTGCAGTGGTGGTGTGTTATTCGTACACCAGCACCACCTCTACTCCACCCAGTGCATCGGCTCCCAGCAGCTA